>NC_059375.1:32417500-32555000 GCF_019703515.2 Myxocyprinus asiaticus
TACAAGTTAAGCTCAATCAACAGCATTTGTGACAACTTTTCTTTAAAGAAAAAAAGATCAAATCTGAGTTACAGTGAGGCACTTACAATGGAAGTGAATGTGGCCAATCCGTTAATGTAAAGACGTCAACAATATGCATGTTAACATGATTTTAGTGTGATAATCGTTTGCTAAAACAATTGTAAAAAAAACATTTTCAGCTCAAATAATGCACAAGTTTTAACAGAAGAATTAATGTAATGTTTTATAAAATTATAAGCTTCACACTTCTGCCTTTAAACCTTCAAAACATTGGCCCCATTCACTTCCATTGTAAGTGCCTCACTGTAACCTTTTTTTTTTTATGAAAAGAAGGTTCAAGTCGAAATTATTTTTTGTTGTAATCAACATTATGATGCAAATGCTGTCGAATTAGCTTGACTGGTCCCACTTCATTTTAGATGTCTTTAACTGCTATGTACTAACATGCACAATACAATGTATTTATTTTGTAATTACATGTTGTTCTGCAAAACTCTTACAAGATTTACAGTTGTTGCTACTGAGTTTGAGGTACGAGTAAGTTTAGGAGTAGGGTTAGGGTTTAGGGTAAGGGTTGGGGTAAGGTTAGGGTTAGGGATAAGTTTAACAGTGTACTGGAACTACAGATGTAGTTAATGTATTTTCAATGTAAGTACAATGTAAAAACATTATGTAAATAAGTACATTGTATCAAATGCTTAAGTACATAGTACTTAACTGGTCAGCTTAACTTGTATTGGACCCGGAATATTCCTTTAAGGAGCTATTTCTACCTGATCAAACCCCCTTTTTTTCTTTTTTTTTTTTTTGGTGTAACTTAATGTATTAAGGTTGATTCAGTGATGTTGAATAATATTTGACTTGAGTTAAACCATTTCATTTAGATGTTACCACATTTATAGGTTAACATTTTTTCAGTGTAGGGGCCAGAATTATCATAGCTTTTATGACCTATGCCAGTAAGCGACTGCCCAAAACACCCTGGCAACCACTTAGCAACACCATAGCAACCACACAGAACACCCTTGCAATCGCATAACAATTTCATGGAATAGTATAAGCTGATAGATAGCTGTGCAATGTGTATAAACCTCACTCTGTGCACTAGCGACTGACGCTAGGGGCTGGAGCCTTTAGCCTCCTTGTTAGTGCACCCGCCTCCCATGCCGGAAACGCTGGTTCGAGTCCCGTACAGGGCGGGTAGAACAGGAGTGTCACAATGGTGCCATGACCCAGATGGGAGTGAAGTTTAGGGGGGTGAGTGTAACAGGAGCCAGCTGATAGATAGCTGTGCAATGTGTATTAACCTCACTCTCCTGACCTCAAGAGGTGCACTGGCAACTGACGCTAGGGGCTTTAGCCTCCTTGTTAGCGCACCCGCCTCCCATGCCGGAGATGTCGGTTCGAGTCCCGTATGGAGTGGGTAGAACAGGAGCATCACAATAGCACTCATTAAAAATGCTAAAATGCCTTAAAATATCTATGAAATAGTAAATAACAGCCTACATTTCTCACACAAATCTGTCATGTGGCTTTAGAAGTCTTGGAATACAGTGCACAAAACTTATGGACTTTTTATGGTACTTTTGTCCTTTTTTTAAAAAATTTTTTATGAAAAAGCACACAGTGAATACTTTGCCTAACATCTCATATTGTGTTCCACAGAAGAAAAACACATAGTTTGGAACGACATGAGGGTGAGTAAATGATGAAAGAATTTTCATTTTTGGGTGAACTATCCCGTTAATAGGGATTATCCCTGTAATAAGTGTACTGTTCATTTTGGATTAAAGAATATTTTGAAGGCTACTTGTTTACTTGCATGATCTTAGATTTAGAATCAGTGAACAGTACTTGCAGTTTGCTAGAATTATTTATTCAGATTTTTTATATCATTTAACCTCTAGTCCAACTGCCTAATTAATTAGGAGTCAACTCTTTTTTACAATGAGGACCTGGCAAGGCATGAAGATAAGGCATGTTCTCAAATGCACAGTGGATTTAGAGTTTCGGTTTGAGCCACTGATATCTGGTTAATGTATCTAAGACTCGCTCCAGCCAAACCACACTTCTTCTCCTGGTCATTTCTCTTCTGGTTCTGGATTTTCCTTGGCTCTGAGCTTTCCTCTGAGCTTCTGTTAATTACCGGGAGCTTCGTAATCCATTTTTATGGCTTATTTATACTGCTGTGGTCTTGGCATGCTGATAAAAGCTTTATAAATCATTGTACATATTTTCATCAAGGTGGCAAAAAGGTAAAATCAGAAAAAGGGGAAATAAAAATCATGTAATATATTTTTTCTTCATTATGAAATATTTGTTGCTCATTCATGCTAAAGGTTTTGTGGCAGAGCTCCAGGACTCTCAAATCTAATTTGAGAGGCTAGTTCAGAGCCAAGACCAGGAGCCAAACATAAATCTGCTCACCGTCGCACTGGAAGAGCAGTGGCTCTCCACTATCACTGCTCAACATCTGATGACTAATCCCGCTCTATCACCAGCTCTGTTCTCTCCATGTCTACCTATACATCTTACACACTCTTTTTCTTTCTTGCCTGACCACCAATACTCTTCTTCTTCTACATTATTAACTCTTTCTCTTTTCCTGTCTTCTGCCACTCCTTCTTCTCTTTCATTTCTCCCCCCTCTATCTCTCTCTCTCTTACATTTTACACTCTCTTTCTTTTGTCTAATCTCTGTCACTCCTAGTTGTCTTTTTCTCTTTCCCCCAGTGCAATAATGGAGTAAACAAGTAGTGTTAACAAATAAAATAATGTGAAATAAAATTAGAAAAATAGTGCAGAATAAAATTAGAAATTACAATTAGCAAATTTAACTACAATAAATACATAATGAAGGCTACATTAACTGAAGACCACACTAAATTTGGAGTAAACAAGACCGCTCTCTGCGGTCTATGAACGAGCGGCGCCTGGTGGTCCCATCAAAAAGAGGCTCAAAGTCTATTTCACGATCATTCACTTTCTCTGTTCCGCTGTGGTGGAATGAGTTTCCAACCTTCACACTATCTGCTGATACCATCTCAACATTAAAGAACCAACTGAAAACGCATCTGTTCTGCAAGCACTTAACCAGTCCACGCTAATTGTACTTACTAATGAACTTAACTTGCACTTACTGTACACATTGTCTTTCTTCTGCGCTAGCGTCTATAGTACTCCAGCCACCTTGAGAGCTTGGCAGTACACCATTGTAGATGTTGTTGAACTTTGTATGACAAATTGCTTGCTATGTTCCTCATTTGTAGGTCGCTTTGGATAAAAGCATCTGCTACATGACTAAATGTAAATGTAAAAATTTCTTGACAAGCTTAGACTCTTAAAAATAAAGGTTCTTAAATGGTTCTTTGTTGGGATGTATGGTTCGATTTAACATCCATGGAGACTTCCCATAGCACAAAAGGTTATTCGTAGTTCTTTAGACTATAAAAAGGTTCTTCATATTCAATAATCTCATATAATGTAAATATTTTCCGAACTGGTGGAAAGTGGGCTCACTGTAAATTAGTAATGTCCAGTTTGTGAACAAATTGTTCTTTTGAACAGATTGGAGGCAAATGGATTAAGGGGGAGGATCTTTCTGATTCTAGAGATCATGTTATTGGACAAAAATGTGGATGCGCCCCTAAAGGGAAAGATGAGTCACCTACATTTGTTGTCCAATTTCCTGGAAGAAAAAAAAACTTTAAATAGGTTTATTTTCTGGAAGTTAATTTTGTCAACTTTTAGAAAAAAAATGTTAATAGGAATGGACCGAAGGCCACAAAACCCCCATTTTGGTTTCATGGAGTCTTAAAGAGATAGTTCACCCAAAAATGAAAATTCTATCATTATTTACTCACCCTCATGCCATCCCAGATGACTTTCTTTCTTCTGCAGAACACCAACGAAGATTTGTAGAGGAATATATCAGCTCTGTTGGTCCTTTCAATGCAAGTGAATGGTGGCCAGAAATCTGAAGGTCCAAAAAGCAGATAAAAGCAGCATAAAAGTAATCTGTAAGACTCCAGTGGTTAAATCTATATTATCAAAAGCGATATGATAGTGTTAGGAAAAAATTATCAATATTTAAGTACTTTTTACTATATATCTCCACTTTCACTTCCACATTCTTCTTCTTTTGTTTTTGGCGAGTCACAATCTTCATGCATATCACCACCTACTGGGCAGGGAGGAGAATTTATAGTAAAAAAAAAAAAGGTCTTAAATATTGATCTGTTTTTCACCGACACCAATCATATCGCTTTTGAAGATATGGATTTAACCTCTGGAGCCTTATGGATTAATTTTATGCTACTTTTATCTGCTTTGTGGACCATCTGTCCACCATTGACTTGCATTGTATGGACCTACAGAGCCTTTTGTGTTCAGCAGAAAAAAAAGAAAGTTATACACAATCTGGGGGGAGAAAATAATGAGTGAATTTTCAATTTTGGGTGAACTATCCCTTTAAAGCATGTAATTAAAAGGTATGAAGAAAAAATGACCACTATAACTATAGGTGTGCCAATAATAGTAATAATGAGCATAATTTCATTAATAGAGACATACATAAGGCAGATCATTCACTGTACCTCATATGTAGCTTGCGACACTGAGAAAGTGTAAGCTTAACTGGCTTAAAAGAAAAGCACTCTCGGATGACACCTTAAAAGGGCTTTAAAAGTGCTAGGTAATGGAGCTGTTCAGTTGAGTGCGGAGAAAGAGTGTGCTTGCTGAGTAAACATTCCCCTCCCCATCTACCATCATCTAATGGCCCATCCAGATAAAGACCCATCACAAGTGCAGCACACATCAGCAGCATTTACCCCATGCTCTTTAATGGACAGGACAAAGTTTGTATCCATTGCTTGTCAATGCATTTTATAGCTGCGATGAAACCAGGATCTGATGACTGTAGTTTTGTAGACAAAATAGTCCCATTATCGGTTAGAGTGAAACTTGGATTTAATAAATTGATCTTTATTGGGTGACTGCTGACTCATTTTTCTGTACCGTATTCAGATCATTATCTTAAATTAATTCTATTAGTTCTGAATGACCACATAAATTCCGCTATGGGCAACAATCGAAAATATCCCTGATGCTTATTATCCCTGATTTACTCACAATGTTGTTTCTGAGAAATTATCAAACATAATTAATGAAGTCCCACCAGCAAGTAAAAGAGTAAAATTAAAAAGATTCCCAGGGCTGTGAGCACTAGAGATGAGAAGATATGGGACCTTTTTTTATTGATATGTTTATTTAATCCAGGGTTTGTGTAATGGGATATGTAGAAAGCCTGTAGACACAAATTTAACCACAAGAGGGCGACGAATTGTTTCTTCAGACAGGCCAAGAGTAGCTATTGCTGAGAGTTGCAAACTAATGAGGTCACCAACTAAAGGAGATTTAAACAAGCAGAATTGAGGCCAATGAAAACTAAAATTGTGTTTAGCTGGTCACAGCTGGGCTCACATATATATCATATTTCATTGTGTCATATTCTCCATTTTACCAATCAGACATTTTCGTCTAACTTGCATGGTTGTGATGCTGAATGATAGAAATGTAATGGAAAATGCCTGACTGGCATCAGTTTAGATGATAGGCTTCACATTTCTGCCTTTTATACCCTCCAGCAATTGGCCTTATTCACTTCCATTCTGAGTGCTTCACTGTATCCTCAGTTTTTGCTCGCTTTTTTAAAAAAAAGAAAAAAGGAGGGACGTGTCGAAATGATTTTTTGTGGTAATCAACATTATGCACAAACGCTGTCGATTAAGAGTAACTTGTTTTGATCACAGAATATAATAAAGCTTTTAGCACGTTCGTAGTACTCTGGCAATTTAACAACAACATTTAAATAATAGAGGACTCTTTTGGTCGAAATAACAAAAAAACTGAAATGTGTAATTAGGTCTAATATTTGCTGTCTGTGAACTGTGAGAGGATGGGTGACAGCCATAGAACAACTGCAGTGTCCTGAGTCCAGAACATTCCTCTGGATCAAGTGTTTGTGGCCAAACAGGTCAGTGGAAATTATGGCACATTCAGCAGACATGCACACAAAGTTACAAAGCATTTAATTTTCTTTTAATGTACAGTATACGTACTTGCCTTTTTCTTCATTTATACATTGTAGTGCTTGGCGAAAGCCAGAGTGGGTGCTATAAGACTGGCTTAAGAGTCAGTTGCCTTTAATGATAATGGCCAGAGAAAGAACATTTACAACTGCTAAATAATCATAAATGTGATTTCTGCCAAAGCCTCGGTCAGTCCTCTTTAAGAAATGTCCTCTTGACCTCAGTGACCTGTGACATCACAGTTCATTCAAGAGATTTCTAAAATAATACACTTTGATTAACTCAGTTAACTATCCAGTTCAAATCATTTTGTACTAAAAGTATTTTACAGTGATATAATGCAGCGATGTATACCATGTTAAATATATGCTACTGTTTCAATGTATTGATTTCTGTCACTGTTATGAAATCCACAGTATTGTCACTTATGCACCAATAGGACTATAAAGTCTCGACTGGTTTCTAACACTGGACGCATTCATTGATACAAATACAGTACATATATTTAGATGCACCATCAAGGTGTATCTTTACTGATTAGAAATTCTCTAGTTATTCGACTATCTGAAGCATGGCCTGTGTGTGTCAAAGTATAGCCCATTGTCTCATTTTACAGACTGCAGTATTGTAATATTTGTTATTAAACAAAATATTTGACATAATTCAATGTTTTTTTGTTTTGTTTTTATCTTATATGACTATATTTCAACCTCCTTTTTCTGGATCCTTTCAATCAGATCTCAAGATTGATCTGAAACATAATTGTATTTCTTAAATTATTCCTAAATCATAATAATGATTATCATTTTTGTACAATCACTTTGTTTTTGTAGCACCACTGTTATGGAAATTTTACATGTTAGTTGTCTATATTTGGTGCTTCGATCAGCCTTCTGACTTTGCCTTGATGAGGTGACCATTAAATGTGATGTAAGTGTCAAAGTCATCACTGAAAACAGCGTTCTCTCTCTCGCCCTTAAAAAGCCGAACCCACACCCGGTCATCTCTCTCCAGCGGCAGCATAAGGCTTTGACTTTGCATGATGGAGCGGTCGCTAGGCTGGGCATACAGAATAGCCATCTCCTGCTCATTCTTCATCACATGCAGGTACGTCTCTTTCTGGTTCCAGGTGTGAACGTTCAAGTTGAACAAATAGATGCCAGAAACATAGCAGAAGAACTTGCCTGTGAACATGTTAAAGTGACCATATAGATTGACAAACTCGGTATCGAAGATCATGGTCTGGTAGTAGTCATTACTGTGCAGTGCCTTCTTGCGCCCCACTGAGAAAGCAGCATAGTAGGACTTACAGGGTTCCCCTGGGGCACCAATGCTGCCCTTGGTTCCCTTCATGCCAAGGGGCCCTCTGGGACCAGTTTGCCCTGATTTGCCTAATTTCCCATAGGGTCCTCTCTCACCAGTGTCTCCTTTCTCCCCTGTAAGGGAAGGAATGTAGCAGCATATTAATAGTAGTGAAGTTTAGTTCAGTTTAAAGTTTTGACTGCCTTTATTAATGGGCCTTGTGCATTTTTTTTTCTGATACAGTATATCACAGAGGAGACTGGGACTAGAATTTTGCGTAGCCACATACAGTACCTTAAAGCCATTGAGCATTTCTAGCAGTCCCGGGTCACTGAAGACACGAGGTATGCATTAAAGTGTTAAAACAAATGTGACAACCTACCTGCCCATGTTAAAAATGTGGCAACTTGCCCTGGACTGACATATGAAAAAAAATAATAATAATAATAATATCCAAATGCTGCTTATGTATAGATTTTACTGTTTTAGCCTTATCCCAAATGCAGACTTTCCATGAAAAATCCATTATAAAAATTTTAATTATTACATGTTTAAATTTTTGATAATAAATAATAATGATGAAATAAATACAAAGTTTAGTGTATTTTTTTTAATACGTCAACAAAATTGTCACTAAAGAGCATGCTTGAGATTAAATATGAGAAGTGATGTTGGAAGAAAACAAAGAAAAGGTAAATATATTTTGTAAGCAGAATTTTTTTCCTTGGGCATCTTTTCCAATCAAACTGAAATTTTACCAAAATAATACAAAAAAAATTGAAAACGTTATTTAATTGTATTTAGGATGCATAAAATGTTAGCTATGAAATATCCTTAGCAAAAAACAAAGGAGTTTTGTTTCAAAAACGTTAAAAATGTCATTTCCATCACCAACATTTCCAAGAAATTCTGTTAATACAGAATTTGAGATGTGGAAATGACTCTTTGGTGGGAATTTTCAAGATTTTTAGAAAAAAATAAAAATACAAACTTCCTGTGAAAACTGTTGGACATTTTTAGTAGACAAATTAAATAAACTATTGAGAGTGTTAAAAATACTTTCTAGACGCTCACAATGCTAAAAGTGCCTGAAGTTGAAGAAACACCTTTGTACAATTGGACTTTTGACCCAAAACCGTGTATATATATATAGTATATGTGTGTGTTGAGTTCCAGATGTTCTGGTCAAGCTTTGGAGAATGTTTATTAGACATCAAATTAGATATAATGGTTTTGTTTTTTATTTGTAATTGCTGTTAGGCACTAAGACTGTTAAGAGTTATGTAGAAGATGGCGCCAGTCTGACAACCATATCTCTTCTGCAGTTTATGACGGATTGGCCGTAAAGCCCATCTCTGTGGTTTTTTTGTACTTTATGGTAAATGTTTTCCTGCCCACAGAAGCAGCCTGTGATTACCCAGAACTGGCCTATGTCATTCACAGGCAGTGAGCTATTCAACTAAGAGCTTCCACTATACTGACATTGATCCAAACAATTGGATACAGTCAAAGTGAGCCAACAGAGTAATAAAGGTTATGTAATTGTTCTGTAAGCATTTGTAGCACTATGTCTAACTATTAAATGGAACAAAATTACCTTGTGAGTTCATATTAAACTTTAAAAAAACACTCAAAGCTGAACATTTCAGCTGTACTTTTATTGTAAATACTGTGGAGTTTGTACCTTTCAGGATAGTGATGTTTATCTGTGGCACAACCTGGTACTGTGGGTGTGGGCTGGCATACTGTGGGGGCTCCTCAACAGGGTCACAGCATCGCCTGCACTCAGTTCCACTAGATCCACAGTGCAGAAGGAAATAATAATGTCACTAAAATCACCAGATAGATAGATAGATAGATAGATAGATGGATAGATAGACAGACAGATAGATAGACAGACAGACAGACAGACAGACAGAAAGACCGACCGAAAGACAGACAGACAGACAGACAGACAGACAGACAGATAGATCAATCGATTGATCGATCGATTAGGTACCTGCTGTCTCTGTAATATTCTGTGGATCTTTGAGGATAGTCCTGTGGATAGTCTCTGGGCTCATATTTGTCCTGCTCCATATCTGGGTATGGGGTTATGTACGGCTCAGCCCATTTGGCAAACACCAGCATCAGCAGAGCCAGACTCACCACCTGCATCTGAGACAGGAGCCATGAAATCATTTGGGTTGAAGGTGATTAATTTTAATAAAGGACACTGAAAATCAACACTTTAAAATGAAGAGGATAACAGAAAATAATAATGGTTACATATTACAAAAATAGTGTGCAAACCCTCCTAATGATTTGTTCATAGATTTCTTTCTTGAGTACAAGTTAGGTCATATATTACATATGTTTCCAGGCTTTTATGTACTATCTCATGTGTTTTTAGGCCTCATTAGGTGTCATAAGGCAACGATTAAACATGGCCTGAGAAGTTATGAAACCAGTGACTAGATGTCTTGGAATGTGTTGTCCAATGTTTTTATGCCGATCAGACTTGATGTTTAGATGAAACAAAATTCTCTCTCTCTCTCTCTCTCTCTCTCTCTCTCTCTCTCTCTCTTCTTTTCTGACCAAATTATAAAAATATCCATGCCTTTCCAAACCATGAGGCAGGAACACATGCAATGACCGGCCATGAGCAAAAATTATCCCATTGGGAAACTTTTTTTATTTTTTTAACAGCAATCCAAACCACACAAGGGTGTAGATTTGGCTTGAACATTGGGGGGTTGCAGCGTGAAGCATTTACCCATATTTCCATTGATCATGGTATAAATATTTGGGGGGTTGTACTTACTTGTTTTGATTATACCACCCCCCACGCCCCTGCACTTAGCATTCGAGCACTGGTCAATACCATGACTACTATAAGCATTCTTCTGCAAAAACAGTTTGTCCACAAGGAATGTAATCATATGATCATGAACAAATCCAATATTTACTATCATGTATGGCCTGGGTAGTTTACAAATAACACATCAACATAATATGCATCACAGTGATGCATCCCATTGTTTAATAAAATCATATGAAGTCTCCAGTTCTGTGTGTATGTGTAAAACTTCCATGCTAAGAGGTCAAATGACAAATAATCCTGAAGTTCAAAGCAGTTTTAGGATACTGCTTTGAGGTTGTGCACTTCTAATCCCTTGTAAGCTTATGATGTGTTCACCTGTGTATCATCTGACCGTCTCCCAGCCCATTATTGTGATGTATGTGCAGTGTTGTGGAGGCTTCTTTGAAACTAGAGCTTGACAATCAACAAGCTATTCAAAGTTTTAAGTACACTGAAAAACAATTTAAAGTATGATTTACTTTGCAAGTTTTTGGACACAGTTTTTGTAAGTAAATAGTGATATAAAACTAAGTAAAATCTACTTTGTGACGTAACTGTGGTACTTAAATTAACTTAGTAAAATTTTAAAATAAACCACTCATTAGAATACGTCACCTTTTGAATTACCCTTAAAACCCATTTTTAATCTTGTACTACATGTCAGCCTCCCATTGGTTAACTTAATTTATTCTATTTGACAATATCACTCTGCATTATTGGTGACAGAAACAAGATATAGAGCAGTGCAGTGCACACACTGTCCTCAACACTTGGTGCACAAACACCTTGATGGTGACTATAAACAGATCGTTTTTATTGATCATGAAAGGTAATTTTGAGTAGAAAATGAATTTAAGACTGCAAAAAACAAGAAGTTACTAAATGTAACAACAAAATAAACAATAAAAAATGGTGTAAATATACAGTGAAACCATGCAAGCTCATTAATTATTCAATCCCAGTGCATGCTTGGAACACCAGCTTTGAAGTTTAGTAAAATTTACTTATTTGTGACCAGTGAAATGTACTCAAATTAGCCAATAAATATGAAAAGGTTATCTACTTTAGGATTAATACATGATGATACATTGTAAAAATAACAAACAATCATAAATAATATTTACTTTTAAGATAGAGGATTAATTTTTACATGTTTGAATATAGAATTTACTTAATATTTTCAAGTTCACGCTTTAACTTATTCAATGTAAAAAGTACTTTATCTTTTCTGTCATTTATTTACTTCACCACAAAATCATTTTTGAGTGTTTTGAATGAATGAACATTGATCTCAATTACTGTGTCAATATTAAACTTAAACAGATGCAGTTATACTAAATAACACTTAATAAAGAAGAGTAATACACCCTAATTTATATAACTGAGCCAAAAACAGTAATGAACAGCAGCATTATTAAATATTTAGCTATAAAGTTTTGTCCAGGGACACGAATCAGTGAATCATTAGCCTCGTTCACATATGCAACCAGGTAAATTACAGGAAAATCACTGAGTTGCCTTTACTGGTAAATGTACCAAATGTGCTGTTCACACATATAGTACCATCAATAAGGTAATTTATAGAAAATGATACAACTTCGCATTAAGGAAAATTGCCAGTGCAAAATGCACCAGTATTTTCAAAAGGGTTGTGTTCACACATGACCTCTGACCTGGAAATAGTAGGTAATTTTCTGGAAAAAGCTGTATGTGTGAACGCGACTATTGTCTTTATGAACGATCCGACCCAGTTCACTAGAAAGAATACTTCTGAGAGAGAGAGAGGGGAGCATTTTTAAAATTACTTTAGTTCACTAGGCTGTAAGGCTGTGTAGTTTTTTACTGGAAAAGCTACACTATTTTCAAGACAGCTGAGCTACTGTCACTCTTCTGAAAAAGTTTTTTAAATTAGTAGTATCACTACTTTGAGTCATTTACTCCCCAACACTGTGTGATTGTAAGTCTGTCTAGTCTTTAATGCTTGGCCATGATTACAGTCCCACATCTGATATCCTAGCTTAAGAATCCCTGTCCTTCCTGCGGATGTATGGGGTCTTGAGGTTATGTTTACACGTGCAGCACATCACTGAGTGCTCCTTTAGATCAGGCCCAGTATTTCTGGCTCGATAAACATCTGCGCTGACCTTTTTTAAAACACTCATTCCATAAGCTGAGAGTGTTTTTGCTGCCCTCCTATCCAGGGAAAATCATGATCCAAATCATAAACGTCCAACTGCTACTTTCCAGAACATTTAAGAGCCCCTGAACCCTCTATATAGTGTTAAACCTCTGAATTGAGAGCTAAGAGTGAAATATATAAACATTTGGCTGCTGTGTTCAGTCATACACTGTAACCGGATTTGGCCATTAAAGCTTCATTGTACCAAAACTAAAATACATCTTTAACTCTTAATATTTCTGCTATATGAGCTATTTGCAAGCTAATGGACAACATAGAGCCACAGGTGTCCAGCTAAAATCTGCCTTCTTTATTTAAACTTCATCTTGAAGTGGGTAATTTCTGTGCCAAAAGAAATGCAAAAATAACAGCAATGCTCACGCCATTGGTTGAGCCATTGTTGTGATGTCTGCTCAAACAAACAGATTGCAGTTCTGTTTAGTGCCGCTAGTTAGTAAAGGGCAATACCACTTATTTTCTTTTCTGTCTGATACCAAGTACTACTTAGGCCAATATTGCAGATTTCAATGCCAATACCAGTGCCAATACATCTATTAAAATGAAGGGGGAAAAAGATAAAGATAAAATGGGAAATTTAAGCTATTTAAAATTATATTTAAAATGCATAGTTATTACCATAAAATAAACAGCATTTATGAACAATAAATTAACGTTTACTATTAACATGATCAATCATTTACTTTATCAAAGGTCATGAAATAACTATAAGCTTATAAGAAAAATCTAATCTTTTCACTTTGAAGTTTATGGTATGCATTTCATGCTAAATAAATAATAAAATCATTAGTTTAACCCTTAAATGGGTGTTTTGCCAAACATACATATTCGGGTCTTTAGTGACTCTGCACGTATATCTTTCACAACTCAATCTACAAAATACCCAGATAGAGTAAATTTTTCTAAACATTTTGATGATGCAACAAGTATAGAACAGGATTCATTACTTCCACACTGAAATTTCTAGAGACGCAACTGGCTGTCAATCGCATATTAAGATACACATAACACATAATCTACACATAATCTTGACATATGTATTTTCTGAGTTATTTCTTTAGTCTATAGATGCACAATCTACATAATTTCAGCAGTACACCCAAATGACAATAGTCACATCATACTGTTCATGTGTTAAACTTGCTATAGTTTATTTCCATTTTGCTTCTTCGTCAAATAGCAATGTCAAATGTAAATCAAGTCAATCACTAAAACATCAGTGCCACCTTGAGTAAGAAATAGCATATATAATAATATGTATGTCTACAAGCATATGAAACACTGATAATTCACCATTGTCACACAGAAAATCAATGTGATATAGTATTACTATATATTATTTGTATGAATATAGAACTCTTTTAACTTATTAACATTTGTTATAAACAAAGAAATATATATCATGTGATCGCAAACGTATAAAGATATTAAATAATCATAAAAATATGATTTATGGAAGCGAAAAAAGGTGAGGCAGTTGCATATTTCGGGTCTTTATTTACCCTTTGCACTTTTGGTAATCAAGCAGTTATAAATATATATATTTTTCCTAACCCCTGGTTACACTATTCAGAAGAGAAAGGTTGAGGAATACTAAAGTGGTATGAAAAAATGGATGATGTACAGGGGGTTGAATGTGGTCCAGGGTCACTAAAGACCCGAGGTATGCATTAAAGGGTTAAAGAAACAGCAAAACTTAACAATAAACCATTGGTAAAGTATCAGAAGTATTTATATTTCTGACTGATCCACCCATCTTTACAACAAGTGGTACAGAAATAAGACAATTCAACACAATTAGACAATTCCTTTAATCCAAAAAATAAACAAACAACTACATGGTGAACGTCATGAAAAAAACAACGTCAGTATTTCCATCATAGCAACATTCCAAAACTGCCAAAAGCTACTGAAAGGTGTCATAACAAATACCCAGTGTGCTATCACAACACAGCGTAATAACTATTTCCTAATCTGTACTTTTACCATCCCGACAATTCAGCAATCATGCAGTGGCATGTCAGCTCTATGAGGTGAGGCTTTGGTAGGTTTGGCAAGTGGATTTTCTCAGTGAAAAACACAAGTATGTGGTCAGTGGCCAATGATCCTACTGAATCCAGAGAGAATTAATGTTCAGCCAATTCTTTGTCCCTTTGCTTTGGTGTTTGGTTCTGGATCATATTTGAAATGAGGCTCACCAGGTGCACTGAAATTTTGTTCTAAATTCTCCTGCCTAATGTCAGTGAAGATAAAAAGTTTAGCCTGTGTAATATTGCTTTTTTCATCACTGTGTCAAAAAAAATCTTTCTGGCTACTGCCTCAAAGATTTGATTTTGGTTGTGTGACCAAACGCACCCCAGTGACAAGACATTTGACCATAGACTTCTGAATACACCTGTCACTAGTCATGCACTGTTGAAGGCCCCATATGCCTTTGATATGCTTAGATAGCTCCACTCCCTATATTTCAATCTGATACCACATTCACTTTTCTGCTCTACATCCTTGGACTGATCTGTTGATATACTCACACTAAAATCCTGCCAATTCTTTGAGGCATTTTTGCATTACACATTCTTCAGAGGAAGTTGAATGAACCTCAGGGAATGGAAGTGAACTTTAATGACACGTCCAAGTACATCTATTTTATACAGAGAAAATAAATAGCCATCATGTATGGCTATTTATTTACTCTGTATAAAATAGACATCATGTATGGATATCTTTTGTAAGTTGATAAGTCTTTTTATTTTATTATATAAAAAAATAAATAATAATAATAATAAATTATATAGTTGGATTTCATTTTATTATTTGCATTTAACATTGTTTCTCCCTGCTGTCCACAACCCTATCAAAACAGACCTGCAGCCTATATTTGGGTCTTGACCTACTGTTTAAATGTCCTTATTTTCTTGTGACATTGCTGTAAAAACATATGCTTCAGTCTTGGGTTCCCACTGTGTATGCAAAGAAAGAAATAAAAACACATCATCAGATCCCAGGCTCCATATAATTAATAGTTTAATTGAAAATAAAGTGGTATGTAGAGCTTGGGGGTCCTTGGGGGACATTTCCTATGTGTCTAAAAGGACGAATTTTCCCTAATCATGTCACAATCCTACATTGTAATTTCCTACATTGTAATTTCCCTAGGGTATTGAAAATTCTATTAAATAAAAATGATTTTACCTTTGGCTGGAAATAGTAAACACAGCTGGATTCAGTGCTGGCCCTGACATCAAAGCAGAAACAGTGTGTGCGGTCCCTTTAAAGACCATGTGGTATACTGTAACACTGAGATCTGTTTCACCATTGACCTTTACTGAGGACAGGTTTTGTGAGAAAAATGGTATCATCTTCAAGTTCTCTTTTAAAGTCAACATAATGGCATTCACAACCCATTTTTTATATATTTCCAGGATATTTAATTTAAAACTAGAAGGGGACTTGATTATATCCATTGGGAATTAATTGGATTGTAAAAAAGTGTACAAAATATGACAGGTGGTTGGAGGGGACTGTTTGAAAAATAAGATTGCTTTCAGATATGTTTCAACGGTGGAGCAAATGATTGCATTTTGCTTAAAGGCTTTTTTCCATTGGTATAGCTTGCACTGATGAATTATTCTCAATATGACAGGAAATGTGTTTAAGAACATAAATAGGTTAAATTCTGATTTAATATTTACTTTAAATGGCTTGATTGTCATTTATATTTTAGGAGGTGCCAACTATACAACTTATGCAAGAAAACTCTGCATTACACAACTTCAATTATGTTGTTTGGAAAGTGTGCTGCTCTTTATAGTGTAATATTTAGTCTCTCCCAGTGCATGAACCAATTCCAGAGATGAGGAAATGTGAATTTGGCTTTGTGATGGCATGCCTCAAGAATTCCTGTCCTAGATTCTGTTTCTGCACCCGGTGGCAGTGCTGATCTTTCCATGCATAACCAGAAATCAAAATTCTGATTAGTTTTGTAACCTTGAACTTCACCAGAATAATACAATGCCCATTATTTAATAGAGAGCCTAGTCCTTATGGATAGGATGGGAGTAATCACATGCAGAATGAAGTAGTATTCATTACATTGTAATATTAAAACCATATGAAACCTAGTGTTATTTTATTCGATAAGATTCAGCTCAGCTATTTTGTTCCCCTGCACCTGCTGTTAGAGTCTATATGTGCACATTTCCAAGTGTGTTTAACCTAACAATCATCTTGCAATTGCTGTCATCCCTTAAAACATAGATAATGTCATTGAGAAACACATAGGTCTAATTGGAGAACACTGAAGTGTTCTTATTCAGCTCTTAAGTATCCACTAAGCATTTGTCAATGGCAGACTAACCAAGAACACGTTGAAAAAACTACATGGCATTTATGCTCTTTTGTTAAATTACCCAATTACTTACATAATGCACTGTAAGTAAGGGACAGACAACTTATTTTTGAGAAGTATATTTGAAAAATTAAGGCCAAGCTGATTGTTGTTGCTGGGCATATGGTTGCACATCAGGATTAGATTTCCTTGGCATCTTGAAAAAGTTTTAAACACTGTTGCACTTGCCATAGTGTGTAAACCATGTGAAACCTGTTCTTGCAAAGAACAGCATCCAAAATCCCAAACCTCTATTGAAAACCCATATTCAAAAGTGCAAGTGATGTCTCTTACCTTTATCTTAGCAGATCCAAACCTGAAGGTCCACAGGTGCTCAGATCAGCTCTTTGTTATTGCACTTTGGATGCTTGTGTTGACCGTGTCACACTGCTCTTTCTCTCAGAGTGTGTTAGTGCCTGTCAATGTTTTTAAGACTTATCCCTCTCCTGCTCTACCAAACTCAGCATGCCGTGAGGAGCTGGGGAAAAAGTGCAGCAAGGGAGGAGAACTGAGGGAGGAGCATGGATGCATCCAAGAGGGAGGGATGAAATAAAAACAACAAAGGAGGAAGAGAAAAAGGTTTACAGAAAAGAGGCCAGATTAGGCCAGTTGTATAGAGGGAAGTACACAAGGTTGTGGGGAGGTGAAAAGAGTAAGCAAAAGTGAGAAATAGTAGCACAAGACAGAACACTGTGCCAGATAAAAGCAATGTATTGTGTCCCTTGTTCCTAGACCGTTTGACAAATGTTATGCTGAGATCTCCAGGGAAACTTTTAAAGAGCAAGATTAGCATTTTAAGAACACAATAATTTCAGTTGAATAAATTGTAATTTTTTCCTATCCTAGCTTAATATGCAGAGGCAGCTATAAGTTAGTTATTTGTTTCTGACCAATGGAAGATGGGGGAAATGTTCTGGCAAATTGTTTGAAAACATTATTTTGGTAATTCCATTTGTTGAGGCAGAAATTACACATTTCACCTTTAAGATTGCCCCAAAAAAAAAAAAAAAAACTATAATAATAAATTCTATGGCCAACTTAGAACTACTATACTCTAATGACAACGTATTGAAATATATTGAACTGAAGATTATAAAGATTTTAAATTATACAGTATGTATTTACTAATCAAGTGTCAAGAACAAGGCCGTTTCTAGCTATAAGTGGTATTAGCAGCTCTTTAGGCCCCGCAAAGTAAGTTTTTTATTTCATTGTATTTCTTATAGTTATTAATAGTTATTTATAGTTATTTATTATTCATTTGTATAGTTATTGTTAATGTATTGTTAAATTTGTATTCTTTTTTGGGGGGGGGGGGTATTTTTTTTTGCATTTTGCATTTTGCATTTTGCATTTTGTGTAATCAACATATTCCAAATTTTAAATTCATATATTGCTCTCTACAGGCCCCCATATGCTCAGAAACGGCTCTGGTCAAGAATGCATGTATATCCAGTCGAAGCTGCAGTAACATGTTTGAATAAATATAGGTCATTCAAAAAGACTGTGTGAGCATGCTATAGAGTGGGTCGAGTTTTACCACACAGAAAGGAACAATGCTCTGAGGCATTCAGTCACTGGAAAACACACATTTAAAGCATCCTCAGTCAACATCTGACCTCCTCTGAAATTTAGCCACATTGGCTGTTTTGTTTTGCAAGGGTTACTCCAAGAGAAAGGTTGTTCAATGATCTTTTGTGTTATCTCATTATATTTACACTTGCATTAAAAATGACAGACCTTTGGTATGTATTTCAATGTGGTGCAATATGTCAACTGCTTTTTATTTTTAAATATATAGGCTAATCAGAGTTCAAATCCATGTTATTTGCCAACTTTATAGTTGTTGGAAGATATTCACTCAGAAACGTGCAGTTAAAAAGAGGAATCAGGATCAAACATTTTTGTAATCAGACCCACTGTGCACAGTTCTCCATGTTTATTGCATTTTCGCTCCAGTCACCTGATTCATCATGATATAGGACTTGTAGTTGTTGTTATACTAAGGAAAAGAACCCCCCCCCCCCCCCCCAACCCCTTTTTAAGTATTAAAACTTTCACTGTACATGTACTTTCATATTTAATATCTCATTGTTCTCATCAGGCCTATTCAAAGTGGCACAAATTGACCTGCTGTGTTGCAGGTTTCTCCTGCTCAGTTGGTTTCTGCAGTTTATATACATGACCACTAGATGTCCTCCCAAGCAAAGCGTTTTTTTACTCCAAACATGCGCTCTTCTGTGCACCATCACTGTAGAGGAGCTGCGTAGCAGCTTTGTTAGTGTCCATGTTTTCATGTGACATCTTTGGTTCTTTATTAGTTGGAGATCAGACTCATTGTAGCGTGTTTAAATGTTGCACAGTTCTTTTTTAACACATTCCCCATGTCATATTGGAGGCCTGATACAAAGTTGTTCATGTTTTGACATGTCAATGTAATAATTTGCAGTTATTTTTAGATCAGAAGGGAGAAATCAAGGAGAGATCGCACAGATATAAATGACTGTATTGGCAAATATTTTTCATTCAAATCGTTTGTTGAATTTAAAGGGCGTTAAACAGGATTTCTTAAACAGCTCGTTGAGTTTCTGAGGTGTGCACTGAAAAACACGTGCAGGGACTATTACGCAATCTCTTGAAAAACATTACATCCACGTGACCCGATTGGATCATGCGTGACCAGTCAAAAGACCATCGACCTATCAGCGAGCGGGTGGGCGTGTCCAGAACCTTACAAACACTAGTTGTTACTTTACCACTGCAGTCCAACTGCCATGATTACTATATAATGTTTCAACGGCCAAAACAAGGTCTATCCCGGGCAATGGACAATCAGTGAAAAACTCATGTTTTGCACTCGGAGCAAAACAGATGGGCCACGTCTTACAGAGATCACGAAGTGCAAAATAATAATGATAATAAGGTGCCATTTGTGTTAATAAAAATGCTAATTTTAATATAACATTTAAAATAGAATACAATTTGTGAGGGAAAACTAAGCGGTTTTAAGAAAATATCAATTTTCTATTTATTATACTGTTATTTATTACATATTAGTTTTCTATACTCACGAATACACAACACTAAATACCATATATCTAGGACCAACGTAAAAATGTCCACATGTAATAAATTAACTGTTGCTGAAATAACATAATGAAACTCGTCCGACGTTTCTCCCACGTGACTGAGGCGAGCTAGGCGTTGCCATGGGGAAGTGACGTCACAGCGCACGGTTTGCGTTTGCCACAGGAGATACGAGGCCTGTGACAGTTCCGTGTCTTGCGTCTGCGACCGAGGCTGGTAGTTAAAATCCAGCTCCATCTTCTTTATACGCGGAGAAAATGATGATTAAACTGACAAGAGCATAATCTGCAGAGTCTAAGCTTTCGCCTGAGCACACTATTGTGGTATTTTATAATTGTCTTCATTAGAAAAGGAATGGTGAAAAGTGAACTCCGTCGAAAGAATCCGAATTCTCCTCAGGGATTCGGAGGGGTTGGGGTCGCGTAAAGATATAAAGGTTTGTAGCAGTTAAATAACGTGTAAAGTTATTTTAAGGTGAGGCGAATTTAAAGTACAAAACGCGTTTTAATAGGAATTAATTTGGATAGCATCGAGTGACCCGTTCGGAACACAGCGATGGAGCTACGAGTTGGGAACAGATACAGACTGGGCAGAAAAATTGGAAGTGGATCATTTGGAGACATTTATTTGGGTAAATATCTACTTAAACACTTTTATACACTCTTGCTATAAAGCTGTCAACAAAATCATACTGTTAAGATGCTGTGTTATTTCACGTATCTGTCAGCTGTAAGTGTCAGTAGTATGTTTTCAGAAATGTACACTACAAATTACAACCATTAATATCTATTTCAGTCCTAAAGTGTTTTGTTGAACTTCTGTGGTGATGTGAAGTTTTCCGCGACAGTGGAACAAGCTCACATAATGGTGTAGTTCTGTTCCGGACATAAAACTCTCTAGGGTGTCATAATGTGAACACAAAATGTGTACATATATTTGACATAATATTGAGATATTTGACTGAGTGACATCATTGTTACGACAGCACTGTAATTGATGTAAATTGTAGCTGAAGTCCACTTAATCTGTTTTGACGTCAGCATGAGTTTCCATAGAGTTTCGTCCTTGTGTGGAATTATGAATGAATCTTACCTGTCCGTACAGGTTTCACTGAAAGCATGAACCACCCAAAAGGCCAAACCCATCATGTTGATTCAGCTTAATTGCTTCATATGTTCATACCAACAAGGCCTATTTGAAGCTTTTGGTATCCACTATAAGGATCATAATGGCTTTAAGTCAACATCTTCCTTCCAGAGTCCTGTGTGTTTAAATACAGGTCCCTGTTTGATTCAGACAGTCATGAAAAAAGGGCTTTGATTGATTACTGCTGTGGTGCAACTGTCAGAAACCGAGGAAACTTTTACATAGTGTATGATGGCCTACATAGTTGCAACTCCAAAGAAAACAGCAGTATCACACAGCAGGATGTTGGTGATCATTTTAATATAGGGCTGATATTTACAGATTGCACTGATGACAATAGAGAGCCATTGTTAGGGCTGGAGCACCAAACAAGGTTATGATATTAGCTTTTATTCTCTTTACAGGATTTCCGTCTGTTGAAATGGGCTTATCAATTTAATAATGGTCTTTTTAATTGGCTCAAATTCTACATTCACTGAACTACTGTCAGTAAGCTTAACTGTCTTAATATTTTATCTTGACTCAAGCCTGAGATTTGATTTAAAGCACAGCAAAGTTCATCATTAATTCTAAAGGCCTTAAAAGGAGAGTTCACCCAAAAATGAGAATTCTCTCATTTACCCTCCCTCATGCCGTCCTAGATGTGTATGACTTTATTTCTTCTGCAGAACACAAACGAAGGTTTTTAGAGGATTTCTCACTCTGTAGGGCTATACAGTGCAAGTGAATGGTGACCCAGACCTTTCAAGTTCCAAAAGTCACATACAGGCAGCATAAAAGACTCCAGCCTTCAGAAGTGATATGGGTGGTATGGTATAGTGTTGGTGAGAAACCGATCAATATTTAAGTCCTTTTTTTTTTTTTTTTACTATTGATCTCCTGGAGATTTATAGGAAAAAAGTATTGAAATATTGATCTGTTTCTTGCCACCACCATTGTGTCCTTGAGCAAGGCACTTAACTCCAGGTTGCTCTGGGGGATTGTCCCTGTAATAAGTGCACTGTAAGTCGCTTTGTATAAAAGTGTCTGCCAAATGCATAAATGTAAATGTTCTTACCAGAGCTAAAATTAAATTTTTCTTTCAAAAATGTTTATCTTTTAAGTGACTGCTAAATTTAGGCAAAGTCAAGCAGTGATGAAGGGGGAGAGCAGGGATAAAAACACTTGCTCATTTATTAAGTCATGTCAGTTATCTGAACACGTGTCAATTATATTTATATCATCGATTCGGATACAATTAAACTGGAAATGCATGTAGGACGATATTATTCATAACACCCCTTATGTCATTGTAATACATTTTAATAAAAAGCACTATAATGTGAATATTTAGTATATATTTAATGTGTATATATTAATGTTAGTCAATTAACAACACAAGATAATGAAGCACAGACTTTATACACACCACCAGACAACAATGTAAATATTAGTCTTACACACTAATATGCCTCGGTTGCTTTCTGTGTATTTTTCATGAGTTAAAATCAGCTCTTATATTCATACAGATGGGATCATCACAGACGTTTTGTAATATTGTTACCAAATCAGAGTAGAAAACAAGACAAACATTTGTAACTTCTGAATGAGAGATGTTTATGGTGATGTACCGCGTAGGCGTGTGCACTCGCCGGTCACACAACAGACTCGTCAGCGTATGGAGATAAATCGTGGATAAAATATATTTAAATGTCCATGAAAGTCAAATTTGTCAATATGTGTGCTGACTTAAGACCTGTATACATCTTTCCTGGGACTTGGCATGGGTCAAAAGCATTTTTTGCGATTTTTCTTGATATTGTTTTATTGGAGTTTTTCCATTCCACCATTGTTTCCTCCCGCTGATGGTCACAAATATGGTGGCTAGAAGGAAAAAGTGACATCACTGAAACAGGTCAATATAAGTTTATGTTGATATAATAATGTTGATTACCACAATTTTTTTTCGACATGTCCCTCAAAAGCAAAAAATGGGGGTTACAGTGAGGCTCTTACGACAGAAGTGAAAGCGCCGTCCAATACGTAAACGTTAAAATACTTACCGTTTCAAAAGTATAGCCACTTGGGGTGGGCGATATGACCAAAATCTTCTATCAAGATATGAATAATTTTACATCACGATAATGAGATCACAATATATAGTAAATATTTTTTGGAAAATCAATAAAAATTGGTTAATACATTAACCATATTGTACTGCCTGTGTTTAGATAATCCAGTAAGTGATTTAAATACTTCCAAATACTTCCTCTTAAATAATTTTCTCTTTATTTGAAACTTGACCGTATTCCAAGAAAAAAAAAAACTTGGTTTTAAACCATTCTTACCATAATGCAAAATTTCACATTATGCCACATTTCAGTCTGATATATTGTTGGCCAATGTTATTATTATAAACTTTCCTCAAGAAACTCAAGATCTTTCCAAAGCAATGCAAAGTAAATAATGCATAAGAAAAAACAAAACAAAAAACTGAAAATTAACACTTATAGCAGAAAATATCCCAAATTATGTAAACACTTCTTGCTGACAATAATTATCAAATAAATATAAACACTTGTTGCAAAAAAAAATTATGACCGAATTAATGCAGAGCATATCTTTCGGCTTTCATAATATTCTTTTGCGTGCTTCGTTGGGCAAGATTAAACAAATTGCTTGCAGTATGAGTGCGACACGATTAGCAGATACAGTTTTTCTTCTCTGTGTTGGCTTTTGTAAACCTACACTACAGATGTAACACTTATTTAAATAACAAGCTCCTCTTTTTTTTTTTTTTTCTCTCCAATTTGGAATACCCAATACCCAGTGCACTCTTAAGTCCTCGTGGTGGCGTAGTGACTCGCCTCAATCTGGGTGGCAGAGGAAGAATCTCAGTTGCCTCCGTGTCTGGGACCGTCAATCCGCGCATCTGATCACATGGCTTGAGCGTGTTATCGCAGAGACGTAGTGCGCATGGAGGCTTCACGCGGATTCTCCGCGGCATCCACGCACAACTTACCATGCACCCCATTGGGAGCAAGAACCACTAATTGCAACCACGAGGAGGTTATCCCATGTGACTCTACCCTCCCTAGCAACCGGGCCAATTTGGTTGCTTAGGAGACCCCCCCCCTTCATTTTCTAGACTTGTTTTGGAGTCGTTCTATTCCATGGAGATGTTTTCTCAGAGTTTTTCCTGGGTCAGAAATTGAGTAGCACGAGTGATCCAGCTGTGCGCTCTCCTGCGAATATCGAGAAGCCTGCTGGACTCACACTCATTTGCGTGTTTCAGAGATACCGCGCGCACATAAAACACAGATGAGCATGTCAGATGAGAAGCATATTAAACGCTTAAGCGCTGAACGAGCGAGAAATGTCATTGATTTAAATGCAATAAAAACCCGTCCATGTTTCTTAAATATCTCGGTCTCACGTGAAGCCCGTCCCACTGATTGATAAGCACATGGATTTACATATCGCGATATACGATATAGCGAAATCTCTATCAATTGATGCTTTATATCATTGCCATGATAAATATCGGCATATCGCCCAACCCTGATAGCTGCGAGACTAACAATTTTAGGTGATAAAACCAGTTACTAACGTTTTCTGTGTAAAACAAGTCCAAATTATTTTTGTGATAATCAGCATTGTTAGAAATTCTGTTGATTGAGCTAAACTTATATTGAAACTGAAATATTCCTTTAACTTCCCTCGCTCTTCTTATGTAGTTTGTAACCTGTCAACATGCAACAGAAGTTCTAAATCAATCAAACTGCAACTAAACAACAGGCTCAAATCCAATCAGCTTGCTCTATTTTGATAAAGAACCACTGTTTGCATCCTTTACAAGAGGCCTTTGATCACCACCATATCATTAAACTGTGGAGAGCCCCTAATCCTGGAGCTTTCTGGCTGAGATGGGATAGTCTCATGTGTGATAGTATGTGCTTGCTGGGTGTGGTGAGATTGTAAACTGCAGCTGCTTAGTTACTTCTGTTTCATAACCGCTCCCACTCTTTCACATGTGAGTGTAATTTTCAAATCATACAGAAATATTTGAAGTGTTACTTACAGATTGAAGATCTTCTTAAATTTATTTCACACACAGTCATGTGCTCAAATTGACATTAATCATCTGCCACCTCCTAGTCATTAGAGGCGACAGGGATCGGACCCAGCCACAAACTGGGCTGATCTTCTACCAGTCACTTACAAATCATCTGACAGTAATTTTAAATGCAATACTTCTCTCTTTTTACCAGGATTCCTAGACCAGTCCAATGCTTGCATCACTTGGTGTCATGGGGGACCTCAGGCGTGCGAATCACTGGTGAAAATGCTGGTGCTGATCCATCGTTCTTTATAGAGGTCAACCGATATATCGGTTTTGCCGATTAATCGACACGATAACAGATTTCTGGAACTACCGGTTATTGGCAAAAATCCACATCGATAGTTTTTCCCCGTTGCGTCCGGTGCTGGAGTGGCTGGGTAGGGTCAGCTGTCGTTATACAGTATGAGAGCAGCCTCACTGATGCCTTGTGGTGTTTGTTTTGACACGTGAGACTACACTCTGCATGGAGCGGAACACTTCAGATGCGGATTTAAAACAACAACAAAAATGTATACAGTACACTACAGTACATGTTGTTATATCATTATAAAGTAATTAATTTGTTGACTAGATGCTGCATTAGTAGAGAACAGCAGTATGTTTGCCAACAAGGCTGAGAGGACGCTAACATTAAAGCTAACCTCAGGCGGTTAGAACAATGTGACAAATACACGCAAGTCCTACCCAAATGTTTAAATGTCACAATTGTTACCATCTTACCATCTGTTTGCATTAGTTAATATCCAACTGGTCACGTTTATGCATTTGAGAGAGATGTAAAAACAAATCAGATACGCATCTGATTTCAATAAAAAAAAATATCCTCACTGTTATACGATGACTTCAGATTGATCACATTCTTGCGCTAAAAAAGACTAGACACCGTGCAACAAATAAAGTTTAACAGAAAGCAGATGTCTCAGTATGCTTTTACATTTTTTTTTAATTAGAAACATCATCTAAAAAACAGCGCTCCTGTACAAGACGCCGAATAAACAAAAACAAAGGGAAATGAAAACATTCGTCTAGTGTGCATTTACATAGAAAAACAAATGTATGGTTGCAAAAGCGTTCGGTGTGAACAGCCCCTTACTGACTTACTCAAAGAAGGTGGAGGTCTTTGGCCATTGTGTCTTGCTCTCTTATAAGTGTTTCTCAGATTAAGCAATGAGTTGTTTAAATGCTTTGTCAGGAAAGATGTTCAACTTGGAAATGTGTGTCTCGATTCTCGTTCGGTTCCAGTCTGTTGTGTTCTGTCTGTTTGAACAGCCCCTGGCCTGGGCTCATAGTCTGAGCTGCTTCACCACCGAGTTCAAATGAATACCACTGCTGTCTGTGAATATTGCTACCCTACATACAACTGTACTGAATAAAAAACACTGTGGTAATTTGCTGTTATTATGAAGCTTGAGTCTGGAGTAGTAGGAATCAGTGCAAGTGTAACACCATGTGAACTGTCTATTAAAGCGTTTTCCCCCCTCATTTCACTTTTGACTTAACATTTGAGAATATGGACAGTCTAAAAAATTTATTTTATGCACATTAGTTGAAAATGAAATGCTCTTTTTTTTTTCTTTTTTTTTTTAACAGCCAGGATAGGAATGTTCTATGCAGTAATATAATGGTGCTGAATGGTTTATGTATTTATTGTGCCCTCTTGTGGACTAAGGAAACAACAGCAATTTAAAAGTCAGCTGACTTTAAAATTCTAATGTTAGTTCATATATATTAATATTTATATAATTCATTTAAAAAGTACAATACATTTTCATTGTTCAGTCAGAACTGTTTATTTTTGTAACAAAGTTTAGCACTATTTTACTTTTGAATGTTACTTTTTCCATTAAGTATCAATTTTAAAAACTATTGGTTGATTAATCGGTTTTCAGCAGGTACTGCCCAACTTCTTTATCAGTATCTGTAAAATCCACTATCGGTCGACCTCTAGTTCTTTACATAACTACAGTATTTTGATAACCACATGTATTGGGTTAGGCTTTATGATGTGAAGTGTTTTTAGTGTTATAGGGTGGCCAACCAACATGTAACACACCTTGCATCTTTCGGCATATAAAATGGAGATCTCATTTAACTTTTAGGCTGTAGTTGTAGCATTGAAGACCTTATCAATCACTGACATCTGTTAATTTCATAGTTCAAGCACATCGACGGTTTTTGAATTAAAATTAGTTGTTCGTGTTCGTTTATCCACATCATTGCTCCATATAGAGTCAACTATTGAAGAGGCACTGTTTTTTGTTTGTTTTTGTTTTTTTTTTGTTTTTGTTTTTTTGTTTGTTTGTTTGTTTTTTGGCACTCTTATGTGACACTAGCGTGTTATTGTTTTTCTTTATCAGGGCTGTAAAACTGATGTGAAGCCAGAGCAGAACTATTCGTTCACATTGTGCATAGGCAGGGAGAGCCTTCGACCTGTTCCCCATTTCAGCAGTGTTGGAAGCGTGTTTCACTTTTGATCTAAATGTAATCAAAGGGTGCTGTCTTTTTGCTTTACATAGGCTAAGTTTCTTTGCTTACAGCTGAAGGGAATCTCATCTTGTAGTGTTTATTGAAATATCTCAGGAACCAGCAGAAAAAGTCCTTGAGTTTCTGTTTCTGTTCAGACAGACATGGGTAGTAGCTTGTGACCAATCTGGAAATTTTTGTTGTTGTTTCGTGACCTGTTAGGAAAGATCAGGTAATGGAAATATACCTGCTGGTGCCAGTTTTACTGCAGTCATGCACAGTTCCACTGTTACATTTCTGTTAAATAAATTTTTCATCCATCAATGAAAATTGTAATTTATTTACCCTAGTTCCAAACCCATATGACTGACTTTCATATTTAGTAAAAATGTCCAGAGTGCCTTTTGTTTTTTTTTTTGTTTTTGTTTTTTTTTTAGAGCTTGACAGCATCCATTCCCATGACTAATACTCTGGACATACTGCAAAATATCTGCATTATGTTCCACATAGGATACTCGTACCTGTTTGTAATGTATGTAAACTGTCATGGAATATTTCATTTTTAGGTAACTGTTCCTTTAAAACTTCTGTGGCCCCAAAATAACTTTGTCTTAGGCTATATGCGCCAAGTATAAAGGCCTATTCATTATTGATCTACAGTCATGTCAGTTTGTTGGAGATCCAGGCTATAATCTGACCTCATTCACCGTTCAAATGGGTCTGTTCCTTTTCTTTTTCTCAC
The DNA here is from genome assembly GCF_019703515.2 of Myxocyprinus asiaticus. Taxonomy (NCBI): domain Eukaryota; kingdom Metazoa; phylum Chordata; class Actinopteri; order Cypriniformes; family Catostomidae; genus Myxocyprinus; species Myxocyprinus asiaticus. Next base: position 32,445,878 of record NC_059375.1, read on the forward strand.
TCTGCTCCAGGCACAGACATTTCAGTTGGAGAGGAAGTTGCCATCAAACTGGAATGTGTGAAGACCAAGCACCCACAGCTCCACATCGAGAGCAAGATTTACAAGATGATGCAGGGTGGAGGTAATGAGAACAGAGTTTCATCTGTAAATCAAGGGTCCAGGGGATTATTAAATCATTGTAATCAATAAATATTTCTGTTGTGGATTTAGAACATGCCAACAAGCATGTGAGAGTGGTGTTTTTGTATGTTTTTCCCAGTTGGCATCCCTACCATAAAGTGGTGCGGTGCAGAAGGAGATTATAATGTGATGGTGATGGAGCTGCTGGGTCCCAGCCTGGAGGACCTCTTCAATTTCTGCTCCAGGAAGTTCAGCCTGAAGACTGTCCTGTTGTTGGCTGATCAGATGGTACGATCTAAAGAAAATCACATTTAAAAGTAAAAATTGTGATGAATTTGTTTGTGATGATCGTTTAAACCGCAACATTACACCCATAAAGGAATTTTGTGGCCCATATTTTCAAACTGCCAACTTTGTTTTTATGGGGATTACCTGGTGGTTTCATTAGTTACAGATTGTTTGCAGTCTGTACATATGTGAAGTGGCCCAAAAATATTATTTTCCTTTAGTCCTTGCACAGTGACAGGAAAATGCTGAAATGTACCTCTGATGAGTGCTCACTAAAGGCCGTATACATAATACGATATCAAAGAACGAACGGGTGTGATGTCATTTCAAACAAAATATGGCCAAAGTATAGGTTCGTTTCGGTGGTTTATAACATCTTGCTATTGCACCTTCTTGCTACCATTGGTCCATGTCATCGGTAGCAGTGACCTGAAACTCCACCTACTTTAAGGCTGACAGCTAATTCTGGTTACATTGTTCAGTCAGCTAAGATGACACACAGGCATGCAGAAAAGCTGGTGCAAATAGCAATTTCTGTACGATCGTTTGCTAAGAGACATTTTCCAAAAACATTTAGATTTTTTTTAATAAATTGTTGAATTAGTCTACAAAAGGAATTAAATCTACTCAAGAGCCTGGCATCATTCCAGATTGATGTATCATAAATTATGAATTACAAATTAATTCAATGTTTTTTTACCACATTGCCATAATCAATATTGTTTATATAACCATAAAACACACTATTGCAAAATCAAGAGTTCCTGTTTATTGTTAGATTACTCAGGCTGTTAAATGCATAAAATATGCGCATGAAAGTGTAGGAAAAGTGGTATCTTCATTTTTAATGAGAGCTGAGGGACTTCTAGTGACACTAGGAGCAACCGCTGGCAACGAGATGTGGGCGTGGCGAGGAACACAACAAAGATGAGAAAACTTTAACTTGGTGCAGATGATGAGTGACATTAAAGAGTAACTACCAGTGAGAGTGAAATCAGTGGAGCTCACGTCATCCATCTCTCTGGCGTCGAGTGCATACAAGATGAAGTTAAAGGGGATGGTTCACCCAAAAATGAAAATTCTCTTATTTACTCATCCTATTGCCATCCCAAATGTTTATTACTTTCTTTTTTCAGCAGAACACATTTGAAGAAAAATAGAAAAATATTTCAGTTCAGTAGGTCCTTATAATGAAAGTGGATGGTAACACGATTTTTGAAGCTCCAAAAAGCACAGGAAATCAGCATTAACATAATTCATACGACTCCAGTGGTTAAATGAATGTCTTAAATCTTTTGGTGCGAAAAAGATTCATATTAACTATAAATAATTGCTTTCGTTAAGCAGCAGTATGCGTGTTCACAAGAGGGCTGAGGTCGTGTGGTCTTTCCAGCGATGGTATGGCAATGATCCATTCGTTGCAGCAGATTCTCTCTACCTCTTTTGGCATTGCCTGCATGTGCACCACCATGTCTCCTGAGCTCTCTGTCTCTTTGACTTGTTGTTGTGCTGCTGTTTGTCCAGCCTCCTCCATCTCCCTGTGCTCCTGGTCTGAGTACTCGGGTTCAAATAAATATGGCTGTGCAACTTGCAACCTGCGAAAATTTTACCTCCTCCTCTTCTCTTAAATCAAAATCTTCTGACATCTTTGTTTAAATTTGCTTCAGTTTGTTTACGGTGTTCGGTCTGTACAGCGTTCCTCCTACTCAGTTGTAAACAGCGCTGCTCTTCTGGGTGTGTCACATGCATCACTTCTCGCAAGAACATGCAAACGTCAATACGTCACATGAGACTTCGTGACCTCAGCCCTCTCATGAACGGGCATATCGCTGCTTAACTGAAGCGATTATTTAGTTAAAAAGTACTTAAATATTGATTTTTCGCACCAAAAGCGATTGTATCGCTTTAAGACATTTATTTAAGCACTGGAGTCGTATAGATGACGTTAATGCTGATTGTCTGATTTTTAGAGCATCAAAAATTGTGTTACCATCCACTTTCATTATAAGGACCTGCTGAGATATTTTTCTTCAAATGTGTTCTGCTGAAGAAAGGAAGTCATACACATCTGGGATGGCATGAGGGTGAGTAAATGATGAGAATTTTCTTTATTGGTTAAACTATCCCTTTGTTACTCTGAGTGATTTCACTGTTTTGTACTATTTGTCTAACCACATACATGTTAATAATTAAAAAAAGATCTAATAATGTTAGAGCGACAGCAGTAGGAACAGCCATTAGTGATTTCACAGTTCAGGGACTGGTGACGTCAAGTGACAATGTCGCTGCCGTAACTGTAACTGGTGAGAATGGGACTTTATCGTCGTCTGTTGCTGTGCGTCAAAAAAGATTGTGTAAGTTAAGGTTGTTTCCAGCAAGTGAGTGTGTGCTCGAGCTGCTTGCTTTTGCTTGCCTGCTCTGTTTGTTGCTTTTGCTTCAAGCTTGTGCATGACCTTTGATGTCAATAGTAAGAGATGGGGTAAAACAAGTCAGTGTCATGCTTTTAGAAGCCTGCCAAAAAAAATCGGTCACCGGAAAAAGATGTAGTGCAATGTAATGTTTGTGATTATTTTGCATCAGAATTGCATCCCCCTTTAAAATGGACTTTTGCAAACTCTGCACTCTACAGATAAGCCGCATAGAGTACATCCACTCCAAGAACTTCATTCACAGAGACGTGAAGCCTGATAACTTTCTGATGGGCTTGGGGAAGAAAGGCAATCTGGTCTACATCATTGACTTCGGTCTGGCCAAGAAATATCGTGACGCACGGACGCACCAGCACATTCCCTATCGAGAGAACAAGAATCTGACGGGCACTGCACGCTATGCATCCATCAACACGCACCTTGGCATTGGTAAGAACACCCAAACACAATCATGTCAGTAGGCTAATCCTTATTAGCTGTTTTTAATTTTCTTTTTTACCTGCAGTATATTTATGTGACCCAGATTTGTCGCAACACCTATTCAACAGCTATTCCAGCTGTTATTACAAATAATTGCACGTATTTCCCAGGAGAAATTCTCCGCATTATCTGCTGACTGTATGACATGAACGTGTGCTCATGCTAGAATGGATGTTTGTATATTTTTAGCATTTCCCAGGGAAGAGTTTAATTTGTGCACACGTGTTTGCTGTGACATGAATGCTTATTCATGAATTGTAACAGTAGTATTCAGCTCACAGTTTCTTTTCATGCTCCATGTAAGCTCCTATAATTGTGTGTTTGTGTCTGTGTTTCTACAGAACAGTCTCGGCGTGATGACCTGGAGTCTCTCGGCTATGTACTGATGTACTTCAACTTGGGCTCGCTGCCCTGGCAGGGACTAAAGGCCGCCACCAAGAGACAGAAATACGAGCGTATCAGCGAGAAGAAAATGTCTACGCCTATTGAAGTTCTCTGCAAGGGCTATCCATGTACGTACAAGCCTTGGTGCATAATTTTAGAATTTCTGCATGTTGAAAATCAGACTTTGTATTTGAAACAAAGCTGAATTGAGGCAATCAGACCTGGTTTGTTATGTGGGTGTTTGTCATCTGCCCTACAGCTGAATTTGCCACATACCTCAACTTCTGTCGGTCACTGCGATTCGATGACAAGCCGGACTATTCCTACTTGAGGCAGCTCTTTAGGAATCTGTTTCACAGACAGGGCTTTTCCTACGACTACGTGTTTGACTGGAACATGCTCAAGTTTGTAAGTACATATTAATAGCTATTAATAGATGCAATTCTGGAGGGTCTTCATTCTTTTGATTCTGATAATTGTTTTACTTGATTGCAGTGATGTATTGCATTTCATACAGTGTTTACATGGGTTGCAATAATCTGGCTTTTGGCTCCATTAGGACAATTTTCTTAAGAAATTTTCCAATTACATTATCTTGAGTAAGGTCGTTATTGAATAAATTAAAAGGGTTCTTTAAAGGGGTTAACTAATGAGAAATTGAATTTTCCTTGATCTTTTGAAATAAGTTCATTGTACCATGAATTATAAACACTATTGTTTTCCAGTCTTAAAACGTCCTCCCATGTTCAAAAGTACTGTGAGGGAAGTATTATGTGTAAACTAAGCTGCAAAAGCGGTTCATTGTGAAGTCTTGGTTTTCTGATGTGTTAGAAATGTTGAAGTGAAATGTTAACATGACATTCTCCCTCTCTCAGGGCGCGAACCGTACAGCAGAGGAGGCAGAGCGTGAGAGGAGAGAGCGGGATGAACGGATGAGGCATAGCAGGAATCCTGCCGCTCGAGGCATCCCAGCAGCCTCAGGCAGACCCCGCCCCACACAGGACAGCGCACCGCCCACGCCCCTGACGCCCACCTCTCACACAGGTAAGCAAGCTCTATAGCATTACTCTGCAGCTTTCCAAACATTTAATGAAAGTTAGCATATTTTTGACACTGTTATAAGGAGTCATATCTGTATCTCACAGCAAACACATCCTCACCAAGACCAGTCACTGGTATGGAGCGCGAACGGAAGGTCAGCATGAGGCTTCATCGTGGCGCCCCAGTGAACGTGTCGTCTTCTGACCTGACGGGACGGCAAGACACTTCCCGCATGTCCACATCACAGGTATAGACCCTGTCTGCCACAGCCTTCAGCATAAGCAGTGTTCCTTAACCGAGTAGTCAAGTCCCTAATAAACACTAAGTCCTTAATAAACACTATTACAAAACCAGTCAGTCTCGTGGCTGGCTGTGTCTGAATATTACATTTTGATCTCCTTCCCCAAATATAAATATTTGAAAGATGTTTTGCTCACAATTAGTAATATTTTGAGGCTCATATGATCTCTAACCTTTCAGATTTGTGGCATCAAGCTTAAAATTGAATCTGCTTAGTAGGTCATTTAAAATCATTTTCTTGGAAGCTCTCTACCTACAATTTGTGTTTCTCAGAAAAGTCAAATCTGCAGTGTATATTCTCTCAATATGACAGGAAGTAGGGATAATATGATTAGGTGTTGATTTGAGTAAAGTGTCATTGCACACTGCACAGATGACAGTGTTGTGGGGGTCGATGGCTGTAATGATCTCTCTTTTCACCTCAGAATAGCATTCCCTTCGATCACCACGGCAAGTAGTTGCTCATCACGTCCTTGTGTGAAGGCAACCGCACCAGGTGAGTTTGATTGGCTCATGTTGTCTGCTTTTTACCATTTGCTCTCGTCTAGCTGAATGAATGTTACACAAACTGTCTAGAAATATCCAGGTATTTCACCACAAAATCAAAAGGGGAAAGGATTAAGAAATTTAATTTTGCATAAAGATAAATAATGAAGGCTACTTACAAAGTTTTGCATTGACATTGTCATGATAACTACAAGTAAAAAAAAAAAAATTACTGAAATGCAGATGGAAAAACAAAAAAAATTTAAGTCCAATTTTAAGTGGACATCATGCTAGTAGTGTTTCTTGTACTTCATTTAAATTATGCTGATTTTAATAAAGAAAGAAAATTTAATGTGACCTGGACATCTCTTTGTGAGATTCACCAATCTGCTCATAAATGTGATGTTTTTTAAACCAGAGGTGGAAAGACTACTAAAAATCTTTACTTGAGTAAAAATTTTGCTACTGAAGAAATAATTAACTTAAGTAAAAGGAGTACTGAGATATAATGACTAAGTGTAAATAAGGAGTTTGCTGGGGGGCCTGGGTAGCTCAGCGAGCATTGACGCTGACTGCCACCCCTGGAGTCGTGAGTTCGAATCCAGGGTGTGCTGAGTGACTCCAGCCAGGTCTCCTAAGCAACCAAATTGGCCCGGTTGCTAGGGAGGGTAGAGTCACATGGGGTAAACTGCTCATGGTTGCTATAATGTGTGGTTCTCAGTGGGGTGAGTGGTGAGTTGTGCGTGGATGCCGTGGAGAATAGCTTGAGCCTCCACGCATGCTACATCCCCGCGGTAACGTGCTCAAAAAGCCACGTGATGAGATGCGTTGATTGACGGTCTCGGACGTGGAGGCAACTGAGATTCGTCCTCCCCCACCTGGATGGAGGCCAGTCACTATGCCACCACAAGGACTTGGAGCGCATTGGGAATTGGGCATTCCAAATTGAGGAGAAAAAGGGAGGGAAAAAAAAAAACAAGTTTACTGAAAAACTACTCAAGCAATTACAAGTTACTTTTTATGAAAATTAATATGTATATATATATATATATATATATATATATATATGGAATATACACTGCCATTTACAAGTTTAAGAACACACACATTTTTGTTTTTGAAAGAAATCGATGCTTCTGTTCACCTAGGATGCATTACATTGTATTAATACTGCCAACAAGTCACTACTCCAGTCTACTAAGAATATAGAGTGTCACCTAAAAAAAAAATGCTTAAAGGGATAGTTCACCCAAAAATGAAAATTCGAATCATTACTCTCCCTCACGCCATCCCAAACTTACTTTCCTCTGCTGGACACAAATGAAGATTTTTAGAAAAATCTCAACTCTGTAGATCCATACAATATAAGTGAATGGTGGCCAGAACTTTGAAGGTCCAAAAAGCATATAAAGGCAGCATAAAAGTAATCCATATGACTCTAGTGGTTAAATCCACATCTTCAGAAGCAATATGATAAATGTGTATGAGAAACAGATCAATATTTAAGTCTTTTTCTTTTCTTTTTTTTTTCCCACTTTCACATTCTTTGTGCACATCACCACCTACTGGGCAGGAAGGAGAATTTATAGTAAAAAAAAAAAAAAAAAAAGACTTGACCTGTTTCTCACCCACACCTGTAAGCAGAGGTTATGCTTATAAATGGATTACATAAGTTTTGTGCTCTGTTGCATTATCGAGTGAAGCCTAGATGTGAAGCCTGGATGATTCGCACTATCACTAGCATGCTGCTGTGCCCTGTGGGCTTCCGTCATGCTGCGAAGATGCACGTTTCTGTTTGGAAGTATAGTTAGCGCTTATACCTTGCCAAACATTCAGGAATTATGTTTTTTTGGTGAAAAATAAATGTAATGATGTTGAATACTTTTTAATCTACTCAAGGAAAAGTACTATTTTTTTTTATTTTTTTTTTAATGCTAAAAAAAAAATAGAAAAATGTACTCTAGTACTATAACGAGAGTAGTTGTAATTTGACACTTTCCTCCTTTGCTGAACACCCAAGAAAATATTTTAACATTTGAAATAATTAAATGCACTGTTTTGCAAGAGTCTTTCTAAAAGGCTTTAAAGAAACTAAAGACTGTTTTTGTTTGTGGTAATTATTGTCATATTTGTTTTCCTCCCTCTCATTATAGATTACTTCCATGTCCCAGCAGCCTCCACTTTGCAATATGGAGCATGATGGACAACCCAACTTCACATGGCTGATTGACAGCTCTTCACCATCCGCTAATATATAGGGCAGTCAGTCTCTCTGTTCTATTGATGAAACCAAAATGGTGTAGAACCATCCTGACCTCTGCTTACAGGCTCTTTCTCTCTCACATTCTCTATTTCTATCTCTCACTCTTTAAATGTTCTTATGGACAAAAGAGCTAAGGCCTGTTGCGAAATCAGAGACTGGATGTCAGCCAGCCACACCATACCATTGTTATCATCTGCATCTTCACAGCCCCACTCTGTACATCAGTGCTGCATAAATTTGTCTGGTTCAGGCTCCTCTCGATTGAGGCTAATGTATTGTCTATCTATGTGGTTTAAATGGGTCTTTTTGTTTCTTTTGTAATACCGTTTCTTTTGTATTTTAACCTGCCCAACAGACAACTCTGTCTGGTAAAATTATGGGTTAACTTTAAATTTGTAATTACTCTGTGTATTTATTTTTTACTATAAATTTTAATAGCCCTCTGTAACTGGTGAGTTTACATGCAGGTTCATTTCCCCAGGTGGTGTAAAGTGGATGCACCACAAAGAGGCCAATATCTCGGCATATATCACTTACAGCAAACGGACACTGGGGAACCTGTAAGCCTCGCCAGTTTGTCTGCTATATTAATCTCTTTAACTGTACAATACTGCCTCCACATTATTGTGTGTCTTCCGTTTCTAAGCTGTGAAATAACTGTAAATATTTGTGTAAATGTTTCCATACAACTCCTTAGACTATGAAATGGCCACAGATGGTTTGAGTCTGAAATTTATCACCAGATTGTTTTTATAAAGCCACTAAAATGAAGTGCAAGACATGGGGGGGGGGGGGGGTTTCATGCACTCTGAACTTGAACTTTGACTCTTAGGATGCTGGTTTGACTGCTGAATCAAGACCGTGTTTAGATCTGCTACATGACACGTCTTTTGAAATGGTTTGGTGTACTCCGCTTGGAAGGACATGGATGCAGTGGGATTGTGTGGGTTCTGATGGTATTTTGGAAGTGATAAGTATTTTGTATGGAGATATAGATTGTCTTTGCAAAGGTTGAAAGAGTGAAAAATCAAAGAAGTCTTAAATTCAAGTTCAGAAGTAATTTCAGGAAAATTCCAGCACTGATGTGGCTTCTGCACCTTGAAAGCTGATCTGGTCATCTCTTTACTGTTCCCATGTCATCTGTAGAGGGGACTTTGGTGACTTCCTGAGTAAAGTTTTTCATCTTATCCCTCTTTTAAGCCCACCGCTGTTTTGGGCTCCACACACTCTTGTGGAAGCCATGCCAATTTGTCAGTCTTGTAAGAATTTGTAATACCACCGTATTTGTGTATTTTAAACCGTGTAAATAAATGCTTTACTTGTACTTGCTTGTGCTGGCATTATTATTATTTTACTGCTGTCATTTGCAAAAGTGTGTGAAGGGATTTTATAATAATTTGAAATTGTCTGTGCATAAGAACATAGGTTACAGACATGGTTGAGGAGTAAAGGAATACATGTGACAATACAAAATATTAGTAACTATTCCATTAGTTACATTTTAAATTGATGGTAATCAGAATAGTTACTTTCAAGAAGTATTTTGATTACTGAAGAGATTACTTTGCATTTAATTGTCATTTGTTTCAATATACAGGTGCATCTCAATAAATTAGAATGTCGTGGAAAAGTTCATTTATTTCAGTAATTCAACTCAAATTGTGAAACTCGTGTATTAAATAAATTCAATGCACACAGACTGAAGTTGTTTAAGTCTTTGGTTCTTTTAATTGTGATGATTTTGGCTCACATTTAACAAAAACCCACCAATACACTATCTCAAAAAATTAGAATACATCATAAGACCAATAAAAAAAAAAAAAAACATTTTTAGTGAATTGTTGGCCTTCTGGAAATTATGTTCATTTACTGTATATGTACTCAATACTTGGTAGGGGCTCCTTTTGCTTTAATTACTGCCTCAATTTGGTAAAAATTTCTTGGTAAACGAGTGCAGTGACTTTGGTTTTCAAAAAACACAATGGACCAACACCAGCAGATGACACTGCACCCCAAATCATCACAGACTGTGGAAACTTAACACTAGACTTCAAGCAACTTGGGCTATGAGCTTCTCCACCCTTCCTCCAGACTCTAGGACCTTGGTTTCCAAATGAAATACAAAACTTGCTCTCATCTGAAAAGAGGACTTTGGACCACTGGGCAACAGTCCAGTTCTTCTTCTCCTTAGCCCAGGTAAGACGCCAGGAGTGGCATAACAAGAGGAATACGATAACTGTAGCCAAATTCCTTGACACGTCTGTGTGTGGTGGCTCTTGATGCCTTGACCCCAGCCTCAGTCCATTCCTTGTGAAGTTCACCCAAATTCTTGAATCGATTTTGCTTGACAGTCCTCATAAGGCTGCGGTTCTCTCGGTTGGTTGTGCATCTTTTTCTTCCACACTTTTTCCTTCCACTCAACTTTCTGTTAACATGCTTGGATACAGCACTCTGTGAACAGCCAGCTTCTTTGGCAATGAATGTTTGTGGCTTACCCTCCTTGTGAAGGGTGTCAATGATTGTCTTCTGGACAACTGTCAGATCAGCAGTCTTTCCCATGATTGTGTAGCCTAGTGAACCAAACTGAGAGACCATTTTGAAGGCTCAGGAAACCTTTGCAGGTGTTTTGAGTTGATTAGCTGATTGGCATGTCACCATATTCTAATTTTTTGAGATAGTGAATTGGTGGGTTTTTGTTAAATGTGAGCCAAAATCATCACAATTAAAAGAACCAAAGACTTAAACTACTTCAGTCTGTGTGCATTGAATTTATTTAATACACGAGTTTCACAATTTGAGTTGAATTACTGAAATAAATGAACTTTTCCACGACATTCTAATTTATTGACATGCACCTGTATATTTAGTCTATTCACACCAGCAGACAGAGAAGTAAGTTTGGAGCAACCAAAATAGAAATATACCTTATGTAAATTGTCAGGTGAACATTTAGCTTTACGCCACACTTAAATCCCATTTCTGTTACCAGGCACAATCATATAAAAAAAAGCCATGATAGATCATTTTCCTTGCTCTAGTAAAACTTTGGGAGGGAAATCAGATATTAGCAGAACAGAGCAGATCTGTTCTGCGAGCACTTAACCAATCCACACTAATTGCACTTACTATTGAACTTAACTTGCACTTACTGTACACAAATCTTACTGAAGAGAATTTTTTTATTTTTCTGTGAAAATATCTGTAAATCCTTTTTCTTGTTTTAGAAGCTACACTGCATAAAATATGTAGACTTTTTTCTGGGAATTTATTTTTAATATACGTGTATATTGTTTCACGGAATCTGCCAGTGCTGAAGTAATCCAAAGTATTTAGATTACTTTACTGACCTCCAGTCATCACTTAAGGAATACGTTACATATTTCATTTTACAGCATGTGTAGTGGAATATATTTTAAAAGTAACACTCTCAACCCTGGTTATATGACACATTGAGCTAGTTTGTCTTGTCCTTTTCCAGGGTAAATTACAATTACTTTATTTCAGTGTACTGTTATCTAGAAAGCACTGGGATCTGTAGCTCTTACATACTGTATGCCAGTATCGCTGTTACTGGCATTCATACCTCAGGCAATAAAGTAACCCACTATTGGTGTCAATGTGAATTTTTTTATAGTGGAGATCTCAGAGTCCTGGAGCCAAGGTCTTACTTCCTATTGACCCCTCTGTCTTACTGCCTTTACCCCATTTCGATTAACTCTCTCTGTAAAATCACGTTCATTGGGTGAGAGTATATAAAATCCCACATATTTTTTAGATTTATTTTTCTGCATACAGCAGGATTGACCACTGCGACGCTAGTTTTCCTTACCATGTTTCTGATGAGCCACTGTTTAAAGTGTTTAAGACCCGATGCTTTTATACTGATGGACACCAGCTGCACTGAACTGAAAATACTGCACAAATCCTGTGCTAATAGGATATGACTTGCCCGCGTTACACCTTTGTGTATAGATTGTCTTGGGGTGTAAAAAGTGGGATCAATTAAACTTTATAAAGCAAGTCTAAATAAACCCATGGTTTACTCTAAAATACAAATCAACACATCTTTTAAAATTACAGACCATGTGTTTAACTCTCATATTAATGCATCAGGGGCTGTATTTCACAAAAATCATACAAATTAAGTTGTTACAAGTTTGTTAGAAGGTATCTAGCTATAAATGTTCAGTTTATAAAAAAGGAAAACATTCAAGTCTTTACGGGAATACAACATTTTAAGAAGCGTTTTATGCTTAAGAATGTTTTGGTTTTGTGTAGTGTAGGTGTAACCTTTGCCTAATTGTTTTTTAAACGTTACACTTCCTCAGCTATTCTAGCAGTTATGTTCTATTTAAAATGTACAAACAGGAATGTACTCTTAAAATGTAAATTAACCATTTAAGAGAGAAAGGTCCATTGGAAAGAGGAGGGATGCATTTATTTCTAGAATGATTCACAACAAATTGAGTATGGCTACAAATCAGACTTAAGGCACAACCAAAAACAATCTCTAGTACAAAAAAGAAAACAATTAGAAGAGGGTCACTACTTACAAATTGCTAGTGAAATACATACAAAAAAAAAGGAGGTAAAAAGGTTTAATAGGTCCCATATCATTTTTATAGTACTATTTGGTTTCCAAAAAGGTGCCCACTGAAATGTCTCAAAATCAATACATTTGAATTAGTGTTGAATGAACTAAAAATAACCGACATATGTACAAGCTCACTAAATGGTCCTCCCCTTCATATTGATGCAGTTGGACTGAACGCACACCGACATTTGAAATTTAGATGAATAAATGTAGTTAAAGTGGTGTAGCTGCCAAATGACATCAGCATGTCTACTAAAAATACTGCTAAAAGTTAAAATTAAATAGCAAAATACACTATAAAAATATGTAACAGAGCGGTGCTCTATGACAATAATATTCTTTGAAACACCACACAAAAATACTTCAAAGCATATCTGAATTCTGTACATTCCGCAAGAACACATTCAAGTGTTCAATTTAAAGAGACTATAACTCGGACCGTGTTTCATACAAACCTGCTCAACTGTTCATTTGTTCTTAGCATTCCATATGGGCAGGTCAAGTCCGTTAGGATTTGTCTGAAACACAGAACTTTGATACAACCTTAAAAAAAAAACCAACCAATTATTATTCTTAAACTCCTGTGCGCTCTCAGCTCCAGATTAAAAACGATACAGTAGATTATAATGGTAATATAAACAATCCATATTAGCAAATACTGTATGCCACAAAGAAGCAAGCTGGTAATCTTCACTATAATGCTGGTGCCCTGCTCTGATGGAGTGTATACTGGCCAAAAATGCAGTACAACTGGAATAAAAAGGTTAAAAACATAAAATTCTCTTGCACATTTAAAATGTTCACATTTTAAAACAACTCAAATGTTCTGAATAAATAACCAAATAAATAGCCGTATTCTTACACCCTTGACAAATCTTTGTTATTGTCAGAAGAACCTTTTTAAACTAGACAATGTATGAGAACATCTCCTGTCATCTGTTGTTAGCAAGCAAGGCAGTGAAAGGCCTAAATCACTTCAGGTGCATGTGTTATATCTGAACTGCAGAGCAGGTTGAAAAGCGGTCCTCTATAACCAGATGAGACACACACTCCAAGCGCAATACAGAAAAGCATACACCACAACATCAAACACACAAACGAGTTTAACATCTCGGTTTCCATAGACCGGGCACATTCATGAGTCCTACTAGGGTCGTATTGCCATACTTCTTGTTCTACAGTCGATCTTCACAAAGAGGATTCAGGTTCTACTACAACACCGTTTGTTTCCATCACTTTTTTGGAAACGTTCTCAAGCTCTATCGAGTCCACTTCAATGCTATCGGGCTCTTTAACCTTAGTGTTCTCAGACTTTGTAGCCATTTCCTGAACGCTCCGCTCAACTTGCTCCTTCCCAATCTCACCAGTACCACCTCCGTTGGCTTTCTGCTCATGTTGCGTTTTGTTGAGCTCCTCCATCTCTGCCTCAGTAATGGCCATCTCCATCTTGGCTGGAGGGTCAGGCTCTTGGGGCTTCTTCTTGATGAAGAGGAAGTTACAGATGGCGAGCACAAGTGCCGAGATGACAACCTCACAGCCAGCTAGCAGGAAGACGTACATGTAGTTCTTTGTGGCATCCAGAAGGCGACCTGTGAAATGGAACACGGAAACTTAAGTGATATCAACTCCTGTGTGGAGTGGATAATTTTTGTGGCTAACATTTCAGAGGTCATTCAAGGCTCAAAGAAAACATTCATGACCTAGGAGCTGCAGTTGCCAGTGTTGGGACAATAATAACAGATAATTTGCTCTGGGTCTTTGGGTAAAACAAAAAAAAAAAAAAAAAAAAAAAAAAAAAAGAAGAAATGAAAAACCCCAACAAGGAGTGCCTAATAATGAACCATGTGGTTTTCCATAATTAGAGGGTCTTTGTTACCCTTTAAAAAAAAAAAAAAAAAAAAAAAAGAGCTCACATACTGAAAGTTACGTGAAGGGCCACCTACACCCCTACTACAGTGTTTATATATATTCCTTGACCATTTGAGTTAGAGAATGTGCTATTTTCTTTGTTAGGTAATCTGCAACAGTCTGGTTCGGGAAGTAAAAATCTCGCTAATTTATTCCATGGGGAATTGATTTTTAACAATAACATTTAAACATTTAAACGACTGACCTTCCATGAGTTTCAAGGTTGTTAATTGATGGTATATGCTTCTGTTGAAGCCATTAGTCTGTGTCATAAAACTTCATTTTTAATAAATTGCGTTTAATAGCAGAATTTGTGGTGAATAACTACTCTACCCATGTTCCTGAAGAGAAAGATCCATCAAATCAGAGAATGGACCTTATTCGTAGTAACGCCATCTTTTTCTTTTTTATCCCCTTTTCTCCCCAATTTGGAATGCCCAATTCCCACTACTTAGTAGGTCCTCGTGGTGGCGCGATTACTCCCCTCAATCCGGGTGTCGGAGGACAAGTCTCAGTTGCCTCCACTTATGAGACAGTCAGTCCGCGCATCTTATCACGTGGCTCGTTGTGCGTGACACCGCAGAGACTCCCAGCATGTGGAGACTCATGCTACACTCCGCGATCCACGCGCCCCATTAAAAGCAAGAACAACTAATCGCGACCACGAGGAGGTTACCCCATGTAACTCTACCCTCCCTAGCAACCAGGCCAATTTGGTTGCTTAGGAGACCTGTCTGGAGTCACTCAGCACACCCTGGATTCGAACTCGCGACTCCAGGGGTGGTAGTCCACAGTAACACCATCTTTAATTCTTGACTGGAATGGACTGAAAGGCTGCGAGGGACAGACTTAGTCTCTTCAGTGGGTTTTTACAGTTGTTTAAAGTGTTTTGGATCGTTCTGCTGCCGAAACATGGAAAAAAACAGCTTTACAAGAAATGTCAGAGGACAAAAACCTCCAGAAAACAAGAGTTGTGGAAAATGGCATGTGATCTAGGAGCTTCATACAGTTCTGCTACTGAAGAGACTGCAAGTCTATGAACGTAAAAAAAAAATATGGTGTTACTGTGAATAAGGTCTATTGTGGTAAAGTCGGTTTCCCTACACTTTCAAACCACTGTATATTTGAATATGAAACTTGCAATAAACTTTAATTGTTTCCATACTTAAACTTGATTGAAAGTTGATTGAAACTACAATCCCAAGATCTTGTACCTTTGTCTTTTTGTCCAATTTTCAAATAATATATATATTTTTTTTTGCTTCAAATCAAAGTTTGTAATGTTATGATTCACCACTGGATTTCATGAAATCCCTATGGAAAAAAACTAATTGGAAAAAATACCTCCGGTGTTGTGCCAAAATTGTACTCACCACTACCTAATTGGTTCCTATCCCTAAAGCAAATCTAAAAGAAAAACTGACCTGCTCCAGGTGGTCCCACCAACACAGCAAAGGCTTCAACCAACAGCACCAAGCCGATAGCACTGGAGAACTTCTCGGTTCCCACAATGGCCATCAATACTTCAAACTGTAAGGCTCCAACCATGCCGTAGGAGATACCAAAGAAGATGCAGAACACCACAAGAGCGGAGTAGTCTTTTGCCAGGGAGCCGACAAGATCGGTGATGCCATTGAAGAGCATAGCGAAACTGAAGAGGTAGACACATCGTGGACGCACCCACTTGAGCCCAGCGATGATACCACATGTGGGCCTGGCAAAGATATCGATGAACCCCAGTATGGTGAGCAACAAGGAAGACTTTGTGTCCTCATTGCCCAATTCCTTGGCGTAGCTTACCACAAACACAGGAGGCACAAAAAGACCTAGCACCATAATGGCTGCAGCAACCGTGTAAATCACAAAGCCACGATCTTTGAAGACAGTGAAATCAAGCAGCTTGGGTTTTGGTTTAGTATTTGTTTCCGTCACATTTTCGTTCACCTCATTCTTCTTTTTTGGAGCCATCAAGGGCCTCATGAGAGCCCCACAGGCACAGCAGTTTAGCAGCAAGCCTCCAAGGATAAGGAAGCCTCCTCGCCAGCCATACTTGTACTGAAGAATCTGGCCAAGAGGAGACAAACAGCACAGAGCCACAGGACTTCCAGCTGCAGCGAGACCATTGGCCAAGGGCCTTTTCTCACTGAAGTATCTGTTCAGCATGATGAGTGATGGTTGAAAGTTCAAGGCAAGACCCAAACCTGCAGAACATTATATACTGTAAGACCGTTAATAGGTCGACATTTTTTACGTTTACATGGTCCACAAATGAAAATACACATTTACAATACAAATTATATTATCATCATAATTTAAGTTGAATTTTTACATTAATTTCCAATGTTTTTTTAATATTGGCTGCCCCTTTTGCTTTAATGACAGCACACACTTAAATGACAGCTTGCATGGACTCAAAGTTATTTAAAACTTAATGAACCATTTTATCCCGGCATTACTGAAGAATGTTGTAGAGCATCTTGGCTTCAATGGAAGCAAGTAAATCTGACCTTTTGTACAAAGGAGTTGTCATTGTCACAAATCTGCTTACACTAGTGAGTTTTGAAAAACGAAAAACAAAATCTGAGATTCTGCACCATTTCTTGGTTTCTAACCAAGCACATTTGTAACGTTGTTTATATTTTTCACAAGTGGACTCAATATTTTGCACCTATAAAATATTATTTTATAATGCTCACCTGTTATGACCCCCGTGCTGAGATATATGTGAAAGATGTTGGTTGCAAAGGATGCCAAGATCATACCCAAGGAGGCAAAAAGGCCACCCACCATCATCACAGGGCGACACCCAAACCGGTTCACCAAGATGCTACATATTGGCCCTGCAACAAGCAAACTACTGTTAGCATTTAGAATACATAAGGGTAAAAAAAGCACATTGCATGAGCTGGCTTTACAGATAACCTGGACACATTGTGACTGGACATTTACATAGGATGGCAGCTCTTTTGCATTCTTGGCACTTTTCCACAGCCAGATACTTTTAAGCCAACTTATTATATACAGCATGGTCTTCAAAATGGCATGAAGTTATATCTTGTCCCTGCAGCCTGCCAGTAGAAATCTCTACCTGAGCCGTAAAGCATTGCTAGAAGAATAGAGGAGATCCAAGCGGTGTCACTGTAGCCCACTCCAAACTCCCTGATGAGCTCTTTGAAGAAGACGCTGACTGCTTTGGGGAAGGCATAGGAAAAGCCAGTAATGACAAAGCAGCCAAAAAGGACAGCCCAACCCCATCCTCCATCAGGTGCCTTGACCCCGCTGTTGCCAGTGTCCACTACCACTCCACCCATGATGCTTCGTACAGGTCAGGTCTCTCAAACTGTACAAAAAAAAAAAAACAAACAGAAAGTGTCAAAGAACACTGATAATACTTAAAGGAATAGCCTAAGTTCACCCAAAAAAAAAAAAAATTTACATTTTGTCATTTACTCTCCCTCATGTAGCTCCGAACGCATGTCTGTCTTTCCTCCAAGGAACACAAATGGAGATAGGCAGAAGGTTAGCTAATTCATCATTCACTTTTATCTGTTTTCCAAACATTGAAAGTGAATGGTGACTAAGGCTGTCAGTTCGAACACTGCCTAACATCCCCTTTTTCTGTTCTCTGAAAGTCAGTCATATGGGTTTGGAACAACCTATGGAGGAGTTAATTAGCCTAAACCTTTTGATTCTACAGCAAAGAAAAAAAAAATTAAATTGGATTTGCCATAATCTATTATCACCAGAACTGCAAACACTTTAATTCACTAGTGAATTTATGCATACAGCTGGTTTTCTCCTTGACACCCTGAATTAACACCCTCCCTCAGTCATGTTCCTTCCAAGAGCCACATGTCTTCTCTGCAGTATTACATTCTGGGTACAATGTGTTAAATGGATTACTTACAAGTATCACAAGTTATGACTTTTAAAGCACCAGTCACTAGTGGTTTTAATTTCAAATCAGAGAGTAGTAATTATGTTGCCTCAAATATACTGCGCAATGTATGAACTGCCATGCCCTTTTAGATTTCTCAACACTCACGTAGTTGTTGTCAAAACATGCAGTTGATGCATAGACAACTTCCTTAAAGTCACCGTTAAATGCCTTGATGACCGCAGTTCATTTTGGTGTTTCGAAACATTTCCTACTGAAACAGAAAGTGGGGGCAGGACATGTCGAACAACTCATCCCATTTTTTTTTAAATGGCCAATAGGCTTAAGTTCAGCCATAAACACACATACCCCTTTCCACCATGCTGCTCATGTCAGAGCTGCTTACCAGGGAAATTTGAGAAGTGATCTCAATACCGGCCAGCTTTTAAAAAGTCTTGGGAACTGAACAATTATCTAACTGACAACATAAATCCATAACCAGCCTACAAACTCATACAGCAGATTGCAATATTTGCTAACAACGAGGCCGGAGCTGTTGTGCAAGTCCAGTGCAGATGAATAAGAAACAAGCGAGTAAAAGATAATACATTCGTGTTTTGAAATCACAATACACAAGCATAAAGAATAAAGACATTTAAAGCTCTACATTCCAAGAGACCTCCGGCTGTACAAAAAAAATAAAAATAAACTCCAGCAACTTTCCTCGTGTCCAGCTCGCATGTTGGTGTGTCCCATTCAGAAGTAATCATCCCTATGCCCTACTCCCTTTGAATACAATTACCCTTCACACTGAGAGAGAGCTTCAGATGGCTGAAGTTGATAACGGTCCGTCAGAACTCATTTTAAACAATTTGTATTGGAAATACTGGAATGACTCCGCAGCATGGATTGTGCTCCCTTCGAAGTGCCCTGTGAAGGCATGAACAGTGCAAGTTAGCACACAGCCAGACACGCTGAACAGCTGTAGGGAGAGGGTGTGTTCTCATTCTAGAAAGTATTTGATTGAATAAGGTTTATTAGCCTGAAGAGAGACTGCAGATTTGAAATGCTTATATCTTCTGAAAACGAACGATCAACATTTAGAAGTACACTAGCATATAGATTACCTTATAGCTAATAGATATGGACTAAAAGCAGCAAAACTTTCATTTTTACTTCACAGTGTCTTTTAAACTTCCACACATTTAACAGTATAGTTAACAAAATAGCAACTTGATTCAAACACAAAGAAAATTTCACTTTTCACTACTCTAAATGAAAATGTGATGCGGGATTCAGCACACACTATGAAAGCAAGGACAGAATGGTCAACCTTTTAAAATTTACCTTGTTAAAGGGAAAAAATGCTTCATGATTCATTAGACTGAAGAGACTAATCAATGCTTTGGAGTGAATGCTCATTTATTGCAAAATATAACTCATTTACAAAATGCTGCTGGACACCTGGACCTTTTTAGAGTCAACATGGATTCAATCAATATGTGATCTAAAACTAGTCATTTAGCAGATGCCTTTATCCAAAGTGACTTCCAAATGAGGAACATAATTTGCAATTTCAAACAAATGTCAACAGTATCATCTAAATGCTATAAACATCTATGGTAGATTAAAAAACAATTTATGTTAATCAATTAGCTCTAAAATACTTGAACAACTAGAAATACAACACAACTTCAGATCTTATCAATAGTATCAAATGCAGTTGGTGTGACAGCCTACAAGCGGACGTAAGTGGATAAAAAGAAACTTCTAAATGGATAAATGCAATATATGTTGTAGAGAAATTGCATTAGTTAAGTAATCAACCATTCAGCCAACCTACCTTGCTCAGGGCCTCTGAAAAAGGATTCTTCAAAACTGCGCAGAACCTCTTACATATTATCTTCCTCTCTATGAGGCATCAGGGGGCATGAGTTATGGTGGAACAACTCCGATGTAGAAAAACCCAGAGCCCCTCAACCTTTAACCACTACAGAGCCCAAGCCAAGAATCTCTATCCTAAATTAAGACCCTCTTGTGGCACTGATTGCAATGAATACAATCACCTCTCATATGGAGGAAAGACTACAGAGTAACTTGACTTGGTCTATCCTCACTTTTATAGATTTATATGCAATATGTGTAGATGGGATTAAAAAGTTAGAAGGAATAATTTACTGTCAGGATTCAATTCAGAAAGGCCACTTCATAATAATTGACACTTCTTGTCCATACTAATTAGTGGCACGTGCTTATTTTAATTGGTCAATCGAATTTTCAGACTCATTTTATGTTTTGTATTCTTTATATTTTTGTTGTTTAACTACCCTTAGAAAAGTACTGCGATGGTACTATCAGAAAGTCTTTTATTTACTTAGATATCAACCTCTGCATTTTACTATAGGGAAAAGCGTAACTATCAACTAGCGTGTTACGACAGTAAGTCACAGTTTGCGGATACCATACAAACGAATACGGAGAGCCGTAAACTGACACCTATCTGTCGAAAAATTGTCCGCGTTTCTCTTATAAAACAGCTATTTTATCGTAGTAAACTCCACACATAGTTAATTCCAAAAGGATTGTTTAGTGTTAAACATGTCGAAGATTAGTGGACAGGCGTCAGTTCATTAAATGACGATCTGTTTGCTCAAAAAAGCAGTTTATTCAGCGTAATGAAGGATCTCTTCCATAGACATCCATTAAAAACGGCCTCTTGTCTCCTCGCAAGTGTTCCGCCCATAGAATGTCTACGGGACACCTGCGTACTGCGTTATTCTATTTTAGGCTAAGCTTGTAGGCTCACATTATATAAGGATTCTCGTATATTTAAACCGCATTTTGTTTTCATTTACAAAGAGGGCAGGGTATTCGAACGTGTATGCACACAGCTTTTTATTTATTTGTTTATTTATTTATTTATTTGTGGATTCAATAATTATTGATGCTAAGAAGAAAATTAAGGCAGCTCTACAATAGGCAGTTTTCCTATCCTTTGAATTTGAGCACCACTAGGCAAGATGCGGAGCAAATATTGAAGAATATTTTATTTCGTTCTATTTATTGAATTTTTATTTGTAGTTCTGTATCTAAACATTTGAATGAAGAGTGTCTGATGCATCGACGCTCTATGGTCTACGTGCTAAACGTGACTTTCATACTCTCTCTTCTCCACCAATAAGATAAACCCGATAAACCTAGCGCTGGCACTTCACATGAGTACAAGTACCCAATACTACCCTACAATTCTTAAGTATATCAAAAAACAAAAACAAACAATTACTCGATTATTATTAGACTGCCTGCTGTAAAAATAAGACTAATCGCACATATGTGACGTTGTATCGGTATGAGGCTTGACCTGTTGGAGATGTGTATATTCGATACAGCGTACATTTTCAAAGTTATATCTGCTATGATATTTGGGGGGCAAAAAGAGCATTGTAGGTATTCTCGCGCTTTTCCGTACCAGAACCTGTTACTTGTTGTCAACACCAAAGGCGGATTCAGCATCCACCGCCCTGCCTCACGCACGCGTTCGTGGCTTGCACAAAATCACCCAATCATCATCTCCGACACACGATGACAATTTTTAAGACATCAGTACTCAAATGCATACCTTAATGATGTTTAGTTATTAAGGTTTTCCTCTGATGATGCTCTCCTGGGACCAGGATCATCACGTTCGCGCAGCAAACATCTTTATAGTAGCACTTGAATGAGATCCGGAGCTTCACTGGTGCTCATCTGAATGTAGTGCCTGATCTGACCGGAGCCTTTTCTGTCACCAATGAATCACTTGAATCATGCTGACGCGCAGTCAATGATGCGGCTATGTAGATGGAACTACGTGCGTTTTATCCCCCCTTCACTCTCTCTCTCTCTCTCTCTCTCTCTCTCTCTCTCTCTCTCTCTCTCTCTCTCTCTCTCTCTCTCTCTCTCTCGTTCTCTCTCCCTCTCTCTCTCTCTTATCCCCATACAACCCATGTGCTCTAGGGATTTAAAGAGGATTTATGGATTTTTCCTGCTTGTTGGATATTGGCTTAGCTGGGTACTGCACAAAAGCATTGTATGGCAATTTTCCTTTTCATATAATAATATAGCAAATATCAGTGTTCAATGTTTTTAACGTCCACAGATGAACCTGAGTCGTTGCAAAACAGGATGATGACACGTCCTTGAAATTCTGCATTCTCATCTGCTTACAACTGAAAACAAGGTTTACTGTAATATAATTGCTATTGACGGCTGTAGGCTTGCTATATCATGACAATTATATAGACTGATCGGCTATTATAAAAATAGAAAAGGTCAAGTCAAGATTAGCTGAGGAAATGGAAATGATATTTTTACTTGAGTGAGTTGCAGCATCTATATGCTTCTGAAAAAAGCCCTAATGTGCTAAATTCGTATGGAGAAATGAGAGGAAAAGCGGCATTTCTTTTCTACACATAGAAATTAGAATGTGACAGCAGGCAGGAAGAAACCACGTGAGTTTCCTGTTTCATTTTGCGTCAGTTCAGTTGTACATTGTAGCTACCGGGAAAAAAAGTATGTCACGTTTGGTAAAATGTCAACCAATGAAAAGGCTTAGTTGCTCAACTCATATTTAAATTTTGACAGGGAGTTACCATATGTACAGAAGCGTGTCATAGGCTACTCTATTGGGCAACACTTTTAAATAATAGGGTTCAAAACAGTGTTACTATAAATGCAAACTTTAATACAGTGAAAAAGACACTCTATTAGCATAACATAAATATATATAAATAAATAAACATTTCCAACATTCTTTTGAATGTCCATGTATTAAAATTAAATATTTAATGCCATGAGTGTAACTTCATTTACTATTACTATTATTTTGAATGGCCATGGAAAATGAAGCAATGTGATAACAATTTTACCTGGTCGCAAAATGTAGTCCATTAATTTACATGATGAACTTTCACCTTTTGCTGACCCTTTATGCTTTGCAGAGCTAATGTGTGCTTCTAAATCATTTGCATCTTTATTAGCAACTGTCATACATTCTGTTTCCCACGGATCTCGACCTGGACAAAAGCATGGGAATTTTTGGTGCAAGTCTTCTGTAAATTTGCTCTTTCGTTTGGGAATTGTTTCCACTCAGCTGTCATTTGCTGCTACTGTCAAGCAACTGTTTGATGCTGAACACAACAGCGCTTCGCGCGTTCGCGGAGAGATTGACAGGCAGGGATTTGGCCAATAGTTGCTGCAAGCCTCTTATAATTGACCAATTGGTGTGCGAGAAGGCGGGACTTATAAAGAGGGGTTAAAGCAATGCAAAAATGCACAAATTTAGAAAACCTTTTTTTAAGGTCCGAAAAAGAGGACATGTCTGGGAAAAAGAGGACGTATGGTCACCCTAGGTAAGGATATGCATGTCTACTCTTAAACATTGGGAAGTGTTGCATATTTGTTTCATTGATTGAGGTATACTGTCATTGTTTACATGTTTTGCAGATGAAGGAAGATACAAAGTATCAATGGACGAACTCACCGTAAACCAAAACATCAGCTGTCCTCTGGTTGCTGTCAGCTATATGTTCAGCCTCTTCTATGTGCTGAACATCATGTACCCCAAGGGAGCAGCCCTGATTATGGAGTTTTTCCAGAGGTATATTTTGACAATGTTCTTTGTCCATTTTAAAGTATACTTCATGTTGCAATGTAAAGTGACATGATACATTTGTTTGTGTTTGCCACAGGAGCCTGTTGGGTATAAATCCAGAACGTGGGTCTAAAGCAGAAAAAAGGGCACAAAACAGTACAGAATTCCACCAAAACTGCTTCGATTCCTGTCAGACCTGAGTGACTTTCAGAATCCTTGGAAGATTTAAAGGTCATTACACACTCCCCTTTGTTTCTCACACTGTCTCTCTCTCTCTCTCTCTCTGTCGATATCTTTCTCCCCACCTCTGTCTTTCCAACTCTCTCTCATTGCGTCTCTGACACACAATAAATCACCACAGTTGGAAGTGTAATGTTAGTTTGTATTAATATAAATATTTTGCTTTTGTTTTACAGTCATAGAAGTAGCATCTGGAACGGAACACTCTGGAGAGGACGTAAGCTTGGGGCTGTGGGGTAAGGGGCTGCTGGAGTGTTGAGAGCCACTGGCCAGTACACATGGGATAAAGGAACATGAGACCCAACCATCAAACCAATATGTAGAGAGACGTCCTGTAGTGTCTAATTACAGTACTGGTGCTCGGATGAAAAAAGAAATCATTTACGAAAGGTGGACAAGCGTCTTTGCCATTTTTGGAGTAATTAGATCAATAGTGATCCAGTGGGTTTTGAGAATGATCCTTCTAGCTTCAGTGGGTGGATTCTGCACTGACAGTGTTCTGTTTTCATATGACGAACACACACATTAGAGCAGACAACACACCCATGAGCAGGACCGACATTTCTACAACAGCACGACTGCTGCCATTCTCTCTGGATCTCTTTTTAAGGGGACTCCCAGATTTTTTACCATCTTCTGCCTTTTTGTGTAACAGTTTAACCTTACAAGGGTTTATTCAACATAATCCTCCTTTATAGGCTCTGTTATGTCTTAGTTCTATGCCTAAAATTTACAAAAATTGTGTACTTTTGAAACCTGTTGATCTGCACCTCTATTCCTGAACTGCATTTTGCATTTGACCCATGAAATTGGTCATTTTCAATTTTACATGTTCATATCCCAACTGCTGAGGATGTCATGAAGTTTCATGTTGAAATTTATTTATTTTTTTTATGGGTGTTTCAGTTTGTAATGGGCCATTTTGATCCAGACTAGTCACACATCTAAAACAGTGATTTTAAAAGATTTTTTTTAGGGATATCCTATTTTTTTATTAAATCATAGATCATCAGTTTTTATTGCAGAAGATTTGTTAAAAAATTTTTTTAACAAGAGTTATCACTGTAGGTACACAGTTAACTAACAGAAATGTTTCATTTTTTTTAATTACAGGACAAAGTCGGGGTAATGAGATGCCAGTATATTTTCTGTTATTTTATGGATTTTATTTAATATTTGCAGTTTTTTTTTTTACTATAGATACACTATTAAATAATAGAAAATGTCCTGTTTTTTATTGTAGGTATACCATTAAAACACAGAAAATACATTGTTTTGTTTTTTTACAGTGGGCACACTGACAATCAACAGAAAATTTCAGTTTTTTAATTATGGAACAAAGTCCGGGTAATGAGATGCCAGTATATTTTCTGTTATTTTATGGATTTTATTTAATATTTGCAGTTTTTTTTTTTTACTATAGATACACTATTAAATAATAGAAAATGTCCTGTTTTTTATTGTAGGTATACCATTAAAACACAGAAAATACATTGTTTTGTTTTTTTACAGTGGGCACACTGACAATCAACAGAAAATTTCAGTTTTTTAATTATGGAACAAAGTCCGGGTAATGAGCTGCCAGTACTTTTTCTGTTATTTTACGGATTTATTTCTTAGAGTGTATATACAGTATACAGTGTTAGGAATACATGTAATGGGATTACGTATTTAAAAATACAAAATATAAGTAACTGTATTCCACTACAGTTACAATTGAAATTATTGGTAATTAGAATACAGTTACATTCAAAAAGTATTTTGATCACTGAAGAGATTACTTTGCATTTTATTGTCATTTGTTTCATTTAATATTTAGTCCTTTCAGAAGGAAAACATTTATCCATATAAATGATATGATCCAAAGTGCATTTGAACAGTGGTGAAACAATTTCTTATGGTGTGTTACATTCATACGAGCAGACAGAGGAGTAATTTTGAAGTAAGTTTGGAGCAGAAGAAATAGAAATAAACCTTGTGTAAGTTGTCAGCTTTATGCTAAGATAAAATGCTATTTCTAGCCATTTTACATGCACGTTACCAGGCACGATCATATTTTTTTATCAAGAAAATTCACGTTGGATCATAATTTCTTTTTTTCTAGTAAGACCTTTGATATTAGGGCAAAAATCATATTCTTGATAATAATTTTTGTATTGTTTTCCTGTAAAAATATCAAAAAATCCTTAAAACAAGATCAATTTGATTTATCTTGTTTTAGAAACAACACTGCATAAGATATTTAAGTTTTTCAGAGAATGTATTTTTAACGTGTATTTTGTCTTACTGTACTGGCAGAGTTTTTATGGTCAAAACAAGTGAAAAAATCTACCAGTGGTGAAGAAGTAATCCAAAGTATTTAGAATACGTTACTGACCTTGAGTAATCTAATGGAATATGTTATAAATTACATTTACAGCATGTATTCTGTAATCTGTAGTGGAATACATTTCAAAAGTAATCCTCCCAACCTTGTTTGTGTGTGTGTGTGTATGTGTGTGTGTGTGTGTGTGTGTGTGTGTGTGTGTGTGTGTATATATATATATATATATATATATATATATATATATATATATAGCCTAATCTCAACAAATTGCTTGCAGAAAAGAAATAGCTAGCAAATAAATAAATACACTATAGTATTTAGAGTAATTATTTTCAACTGTACACTGATTTATGTGGTCTCCTATCTTTATTACCTAACCTTTAACGTATTTATGCTCAAACTAATGTCTCGAAACCTTTTAATAACTTTACGATAGCCTGCTGTTTGTTAAGTCACATATAGGATATCATTAGTCGTGCCAGAAACAGAACATAATACTAAGTGAACTCATTATTCCCTCTTTTCAAAGCAAACAAATGACATTTTCAGTCGCGTAAAAGGGTAAATACTGGGTTTCTGTCAAGATAAGCGTGATTACTCATCCAGTGAAGCTGACACTATAGAAGCGGATGTTATCGCCGACGCCGTCTGTTCCCATGGAAACAGTCATAATGACGCTAGCACAGAGGTAAAACTTTAGCAAACATGTCCTAAAATATTTAAAGCGAACTATTTTTGATATACTTAATAACAGCGTCCCCGTCGTATATGTTGCCATCTACACAGTTCAGGAGTCGGTTTTGTTTAAGAAAATATCAAATAAAAGAATATTTGCATTGTTATGCTCGCTAGCCGAAGAAAACACATGGCTCTCCATACATGTTTGAGCTGATACACACAAAGGTAGCTTGTATAACTATTTTCTTGACTGAAATTCTGCTCATTCTGTCACTTTAGTGAAAAAAAAAAAAAAAAAAAAGCTTTTCCTTTGTGACTTCGGTCTCTGCTTGTTGTTTTCATATGAGCTATAGCTAAAAAATATTGCGCAACCACTGTGACAGTTCAAGGTTTTGACCTCAATGTTTTATGTTCATCCTTCAGCTACACGTTTACTCTGTGCTAATTTTACGTTAGTTACATTATTCTGGTTGAAAAGGATATAACTCAAACTGTATATCATTGAATTCAGAGTGCATGTCATTGTCAGATATCTCTCCCTATTTGGAACCATAGCCTTAGACTCATCAGACTTATTTTATGTTTTGTATTCTTTATATTTTTGTTGTTTAACTACTCTTAGAAAAGTACTGTGGTGGTACTATCAGACAGTCTTTTATTTACTGAGATAACAACCTCTGCGTTCGTAACTGTCAACTAGCGTGTTACGACAGTAAGTCACAGTTTGCGGATACCATACAAACGAATGGGGAGAGTCGTAAACTGACACCTACCTGTCGAAACATTTTCCCTATCTTCTCTTATAAAACAGCAATTTTATCGTAGTAAACTCCACACATATTTCATTCCAAAAGGATTGTTTACTGTAAAACATGTTGAAGATTAGCCGTTTCCTCACAAAAGCAGTTTATTCAAAATACTTAAGAATATCCTCCATAGACATCCATTCCAAAAAAAAAAAAAATAAAACGGCCTCTTGTCCCCTTGTCAGAGTAGAGTACACCCCGTGTTTTGCTATTTTACGCTAAAATTGTAGGCTTCCCTATGTAGAATGGTTCTGGTACGATGGTACATTGATTGTATCAGATGGAGATACTATGGTACTCTGATATATACCATGGTACTAAAATTCATGTATTTACATGGTCCTCCAAGGTATTTCCAAACCATGGTAGTACCGTGGGACATGTCCAAAAAAAAAACATGGTAGTATCATGGCAGTTTTTAACTAATGCTTGGGTTTTTATTTAGCATTTTTCTACACATCTTCTATATCATATCCTGTGCCCATAGGCTCGCTTAACAGAATGCCAGGTCATGCTGTATGCTGTTGTTTGACATAATCATGCAGGAGGCTGTGGACTTGGAGGCCCTACTGGCCTGTAAAGAAAAAGAATGGAAAGAACTTCAGACTTTGCGGATCGGACAACTAGAGACTGCTTTGCAAGAGGCAACAACAGAGCTATCTGCCCAGAGAGAGCGTTTCCTCCGTTTGCGGGATGACTTCAAGTACAATCTATGTGTCCTGGAGGAGAGGGACAGAGAGCTGGAGCGGTATGATGCCTTGGCAGCCCATGCTCAGATTGAGGACAGTGCCAGGCGAGAAGAGGTCAGTGAACTGAGGATTGAGATGGCAAAACTCCAGGATGCCCTGGAGGAGGAGAGGAAGGCGAAGGAGGACATAGAAATGCAATATCAGAAGAGAGGAGTTGATCTCCGACTTAAATTGGAAAAGATGCAGAGGTATGACCAAGGGCTGCACAATGAATAAAAAAAATAATCAAGATTACAAATACAGCTGACACAGATAACTTAAGACACAGATAACTAATTGTGAAAGTGTCAATTACAGCATTTCATTTAGGTGTATCCCAATTGCAACAAAATATCTATTTACATTTTAATTTTTTTTTTTTTTTTAAGTGGTTGAGCATCGCCGTCTGTGTATGATTTATTCAAAATTTTAAAAAACTGTTTTGTTTTTAATGCTGCTAAGAGGGCCAATGTGTAGTTCACTATAAAGTAATTCACAAACACAATTTTCTGCTTGTTTTGGATGTGTAGCCTACATAAAAAATATGGCATTGCAATTACAAAATCAAGGGAAATAATCAACAATTATGATTTTTATCATAATTGTACAGCCCTAGTATGACATGGTAATCTCAGGCTCATCCATGTTTAGTAATTTATATTCTTTTTCCAAATTCTATGTGGTCCTGTGTGGCATTTTGATGATGTTTTGCTCTTGCTTTGTAGCGTGATGGAAAGTGAGATCCAAAAACTCAGGGAGGAGAACGAAACATTGAGACGCAATCTCCAGCGACGAATTCGGGAATCCGATGAGGAGCTGGCCCTGCAGAAACAGGTATGGCAGTCACCAACAACAGTTTCATATTCCTGTGCCTAAACAACTGGACATCTATTGCTTAAAAGAGAAATTCACTCAAAATTGTAGATTTGATGATTTATACTGCTAAGTTACAAAAAGGACAAAAAAAGCACCACAAAAGTTGTCCATAAGATTTGTTATACTTATATATACACTCACCGAGCACTTTATTAGTAACACTATGGTCCTAATAAAGTGCCCGTCATGGTCTTCTGCTGTTGTAGCCCATCAGCATCAAGGTTTGACATGTTGTGCATTCTGAGATGCTATTCTGCTCACTATAATTGTACAGAGTGGTTATCTGAGTTACCGGAGCCTTTCTGTCAGCTCGAACCAGTCTGGCCATTCTCTGTTGTCTTCTCTCATCAACAAGGGGTTTCGTTCCTCAGAACTGCCTCTCACTGGATGTTTTTTGTTTTTGCCACCATTCTGAGTAAATTCTAGAGACTGTTGTGCGTGAAAATCCCAGGAGATCAGCAGTTAGAGAAATACTCAAACCAGCCCATCTGGCACCAACAATCATGTCACGGTAAAAATCACTGATGGGAACGTGGCAACAGCAGGTTGATGGGAACAGTAACTAAAGCTCCTGACCCGATTCTGCATTATTTTATGCATTGCACTGCTGTCACACGATTTGCTGATTAGATAATCGCATGAATAAGTAGGAGTACAGGTGTTCTGAATAAAGTGCTCAGTGAGTGTATATTCATCTAAAGCCATAACATAGCTTTTTGTAAGGAATTGACCCTTGTAGTGTGGTTAAAGTTACAAAAACTGAAGCAGTCTGGAAAAATATATTCAGAGCATATTCAGAGTTATGGGATTTCATGTGATCTACAAATAAATCCACAAATGGATGGCCTTGGATTAATGCCAGGATATTGTATGTTATTTAAAGGAAACCTACTGACCTGAAAGTATTCCAGCTGGCAGGAGTTCTTAGCCATTGATCTGTGTAAAACTAAATCACTAAAGCAGTCATCACTTCCTTCTTTGAAGCAAAATGATAAGGCCTTGAGGATCACAGATAATGTCACTGAACATTGTCATTTGAGTTGTGGCTTTAGCTCCATTGTGTTTCAGTGCATCAACAAAGTCAGTATTATTTCATAAAATATGTTATGGAAATATATTGCTGATCACTTTACCATACATTTTCTTCATGACTTTGATTAATTCTGACTTTTGTACAACAAACTTTCAAGTGTCCACTTTCAAAAGAGACAACAATTATGCCTGTAAAACAAAGGAGTGATGAACTACAGCCAAAAATGTTAATGTGCACATTTGACTTGCAAAAATACAGTTTAACACTGACTACACTGTTCTGAAAAAAGAAAGTGTCTAGCCAGCAATTATGACTTATTTGATGAAGGTGAGGTGATAAGGTGACCAAATAAGTAAAGTATACTAGGTTTTACCAGGTCATTTTATTTACTGGCCCCTGGTCACCCAGCAATTTCAAGAAGTGGCCTATTAGCTATGTAATTTGAGTATTTCTGCTGTAGACTATTCATGTCAGTTCTAAAATAGGTTGTGTATTGTTCTGTGTTTCACTGGATTCTGTTGCTTGCGTTTGACATTTCAGTGCTTTTTTAAGCATTTTATAAAATGTATTTTGGGTGCATTCTTAGTTGAAAGTAGATCAATTTACAATATATACTCACTGAGCACTTTATTAGGAACACCTGTACACCTACTTATTCATGCGATTATCTAATCAGCCAATCTTGTGGCAGCAGTGCAGTTCATAAAATCATGCAGATACAGGTCAGGAGCTTCAGTTAATGTTCACATCAACCATCAGAATGGGGGAAAAATGCGATCTCAATTATCTCGATCGTGGCATGATTGTTGGTGCCAGGCTGGTTTGAGTATTTCTGTAACTACTGATCCCCTGGGATTTTCACACACAATCGTCTCTAGAGTTTACTCAGAATGGTGTCAAAAAGAAAGAACATCCAGTGAGCGTCAGTTCTGCAGACGGAAATGCCTTGTTGATGAGAGAGGTCAACAGAGAATGGCCAGGCTGGTTCAAGATGACAGAAAGTCTACGGTAACTCAAATAACCACTCTGTACTAATTTAGTTAGCAGAATAGCATCTCAGAATGCACAACACAGCAAATTTTGAGACAGATGGGCTACAACAGAAGAAGACCACATCAGGCTCTTTATTAGGACCATAGTGTTCCTAATAAAGTGAATGTATATATGCTGTAATTTGAATCTACACACAATTCCACAACAGGAAGTGATGGCAGATTTTGACAGTGAGATGAGAAAACGGGAGCATGAATTCAGTCTAAAGCTGGATGAGATGAACAGCATTGTTCTCTCCCATGAGCTCAAAGTAAGACACATATCCCTTCAAATCTCAAAAAATCCCCATTTTGTTGCCATCAGAAGTCATGGCTCCTGATACTGGATCTGTGGTATGAGTGACCCTCTGCATGCATGTATCTGAGTTTAACTGTAACATTGAACTGTGCAGGAAAAGCTTTTGAGCAAAGAGCTGGAGGTCCACACCAAAGCTCACAATCAGGCCACTGAAGCCCTGCAGGCATCTGAGGAACTTTACCAGCTGGCACAAAAAGAGATCCAGCGCAGAGATTGGGATCTAAAGAACACCACTGCAATGAAAGACTCCAGGTAAATTGATAATCAATTTTTTTTTATTTTTCTTCACAACTCCCAGACTAGTACAAACCTGCCTGCCATCTTTTGAAATAATAAACATATATGTGTGCCAACGCTGACTGTACCAATAAAATATTTAGATTGAGAAAGACTTGATTTTATAATTTTGAATTTAATACAAAAAGTCGGAGTGTTCCAATTACAACTGAAATGCTTGGAAAAGAATACACTTAAAATGATATTTTCTCACTTTATCTCAGATCTTCTAGCTGGCAGGAATATTATGTTTTTAAAGCAACTGTCTAATTGGGACCTACTTTATAATTCTTTAAGTAAAATTATGTTTACTAAAATACATTTATCAGCTAAAGTGTCAAGAACTAGATACTTTAATAAAATAATTTTTATTACATATTTTAAAAGATTCAGTCTTTCAGTTCAATCATATAGCTTTTTAATAAGTATTAATGTATTAAAATTGCCCTTGACCTCACAGCCAAGATAAACTTGTATGGTAGCTGCCAGTGACAGTTTGAAATGGTCACACTTTTTTTTTCTCAGGCAGAGAGAGAGAGAACTTTATTAAGCATTTGCTGAAGAGGTGTCATCACTTAACTTGTTTATGACTGAAGAAATTTAGTGTGATACAATCACCCATACCCACCCCCTGTTATTGCCTCTCTTCCACTGAAAAGACACTGGTCATTTCTGTTTGAATGCAATTTTCAGTGGGTAAGATCATTATTACTGTTTTCCAGGATAAAAGAGCTTAAGGACAAACTACAGCAAATGGAGAGCAATTATAAAAAAGAGCAGAAAGCCTACAACAGGAAGTAAGTTTTCTGCATTTAGAATCTGAGATGCTCCATCTCTTGTCATAACATACCCTGTGTCCTGAACATCTGTCCTCTTTTCAAATTGGTGACAAATGCAGATTGAGTAGATTTATTAAAAAGGTATCTGACATAAAGGTACAGGCCTTGTACAAGTAAATAAGACTTTATTGAATAGTCTAATGACAACTCGACAAACTGTCATGTCATGAACTCTTCCTTGTTAGATTAATATGTATAACTCAGATTCCTCTTGGTAGGCCGGCATGTTTTACTGTGCTGTTTTGAAATGTGATATGTGCTGCTGTTGGCTGCAGGCATGCAGAGCTGGAACGCAGGTCTCAGGAGAAAGAGGATGCACTGGGCCTTATAAGAGAGGCTCACAAGAAAGAGCTCCAGGAGATGAGGGACAGGACCTCAGAGCTGCAGGCCCAACTGGACAGGCTGATCCTGGAGCAGGAGAGGAGAGAAAGGAGCCATGCAGATGACCTCCACCATAAAGACCAGCAGATACAGGAGTAAGAAACGGATATACCAAAACTACTATTCACAGAAATGTTATGTGGTTGATTTTTACATACCAAGAAATACAGTACATGACCAAAAGTATGTGGACACCCAAAGACTAAACTCATACGTGCTTGTTGAAAATTTCAAAACCATAGGCAATAATCCTTCCCTTTGGTGCTTTAACAGTTTCCACTCTTCTGGGAAGGCCCTCAACTAAATGTTGGAACAAGAGTTTCAGTGAGATCAGGCACTGATGTTGGGCGATGGAGTCTGGCTCACAATCAGTGTTCCAATTTATCCCAAAGGTGTTCAGTGGGGTTCAGGTCTGGGCATTGTGCTGGACCGTCAAGTTCTTCCACACCAGACTTTGTAAACCATTCACAATTCTCTAGAATGTAATTTTATGCTATAGCATTGAGATTTACCTTCAATGGAATTACTGGAATAACCAAACCCGTTAATTACAAGGGGGTGACCACATACTTTTGGCCATATTTTGTACTACCGCTGTGGTTTGGAGTCTTAACTCAGAAACAGTCAATTGTAAATGGTCCAGAAGGCCAACTGTATATGTGGGAGGCATTGCATTGCCAGTGGCTCCTGCTGATGACTAAATGAGTGTAAATGCATTGAGAGGACATGTGTGCGTGTCCCTAATAATGGCTTTCAGCACACTAGGATTATATAGTGGTGGCCAAAAATATTGGCACCCTTGCTAAATATGAGCAAAGAAGACTGTGAAAAAAAATCTTTTGATCTTTCATTCAAAATATTCACATAAATCTAAACTTTAATTGAAGTAAAACAATTGAATGAGGGGAAATATCTCACTATTAAATAAATATTTTTCTCCAAAACACAAAACACAAATGCCACAATTATTGGCACCCCTAGAAATTCTTATGAGTAAAATATATCTGAAGTATATTCCCTTTCATATTTTACATTTTTTAGTGCACCTGGGTGACTAGGAACATGAAATTGTTGAGCTTCACATAATGGGAAGTGGCAATAAGAAAATAGCCAAAGCATTGAAAATGCCCATTTCCACCATCAGGGCAAGTTCCAATCAACTGGAGATCTGGAAAAGGATGTGTGTCTTCATTGTCTCCACACACAGTGACGAGGATGGTTCAAGTGGCCAAAGAATCTCTAAGGTTCTCAGCTGGAGAATTGCAGAAATTAGTTGGGTCTTGGGGTCAGAAAGTCTAAAAAAAAAAATATCAGACATCACCTACATCACCACAAGTTGTTTGGGAGGGTTTCAAGAAAAAAGCCTCTGCTCTCATCCAACAACAAACTCAAGCATCTTCAGTTTGCCAGACACTACAGGAACTTCAAATGGGACCGGGTTCTATGGTCAGATGAAACAAAAAAAGAGCTTTTTGGCAACAAACACCAGAGATGAGTTTGGTGCACACAGAGATGAGAAGTGCCCACGGTCTTTAAAGTTGTGGGGCTGTTTTTCTGCCAGAGGTCCTGGACATCTTGTTTGGATACATGGCATCACAGACTCTATCAAATACCAACAGATAAAAAATGAAAACCTGGCTGCCTCTGCCAGGAAGCTTACAATGGGCCCTGGTTTGATCTTCTAGCAGGACAATGATCCAAAACAAACATCAAAATCAACACAAAAATGGTTCACTGACCACAAAATCAAGGTTTTACCATGGCCATCCCAGTCCCCTGACCTGAACCCCATAGAAAATTTGTGGGGTGAACTGAAGAGGAGAGTCCACCAACATGGGCCTCTGAATTTGAAGGATCCGTAGAGATTCTGTATGGAGGAATGGTCTCAGATCCCTTGCCAGGTGTTCTCCAAGAAGACTCGGAGCTGTTATCTTGGCAAAGGGAGGCTGCAAAAAGTATTGAATAAAAGGGTGCCAATAATTATGGCCAATGCATTTTGGAGAAAAATATTTAACAATGAGATATGTCCCTTGTTTCAATTGTTTTACTTCAATTAAAGGTTAGATTTTTGTGTTTAAAAAAAAAAAAAAAGTTTTTATGAAAGATCAAAAGGATAAACAATGCTGATTTTTTTTCACAGCCTTCTTTGCTCATATTTACCAAGGGTGCCAATATTTTTGGCCACCACTGTATAACATGTTTGTAATTTCATGGCTTCGAGGTAACGCAAATGCTCCTAATTCATCTGTTCTTATAGTTTAACTTTCATTAATTACATATTTGAGATGCTTAGGTCAAGCATCTCTTCTGTGTACCAAATGGAGAACCTTAACTTGTATTTGATCTCACACTTGTAATGAGATGTGCATTAGATTTCAATCTCTTACTTGTTTTAAAGGCTCAGAACGCAGCTGGAAACAACTCGATCTGGCTGGGATACTTACATCACTCAGGTCTCCAAAGAAATGGTTGCCAAGGATACCAAGCTGCTTTCTGTAGGGGAGAGAGATGCCAAAGTGAAAGTAGAGTTGCAAAGGTGTAAAGAGGATATAGAAAGGTGAGAGTTCACAAGATAAATAATTGACCCTTCGCTTAACTCCGCCCCCCTTAATTACCATTGCTTGCTCTGAAAAGCTTTACAGAACTTCTCATAGGAATGAATGGGAGATTGTTGTGAATGGCGCAATTTTTTGGCAAAATATTCTCTTAAACGGAATTGATAATATTCTTATGTGGGCTGGAATGAAGAGTGACATTTTAAAGCATATTAATTTTATGTTTTTTGTAAAATAAATTGTTAAATTACATAGTACCGGTAATTTGATTGAAAACTGTGGAGACTGTAAATCAGAATTGAGGCAATAGATTATTACAGTCACTTGAAAAGAGAAAAGCTTCATTTGATGGCGATTACACACCTGATAACATTAGTGTAAGTGAACAAAACTGCTCATAACGTCTCATAACACACTCACAATGGTGCTGTGAACTCTTTATTTACTATTGCCTTTACTAAGAGCTGAATCAATATACAGTATAAA
The DNA here is from genome assembly GCF_019703515.2 of Myxocyprinus asiaticus. Taxonomy (NCBI): domain Eukaryota; kingdom Metazoa; phylum Chordata; class Actinopteri; order Cypriniformes; family Catostomidae; genus Myxocyprinus; species Myxocyprinus asiaticus. The sequence continues at coordinate 32,482,254 of NC_059375.1, forward strand.
TTAATTAACGTTAAGTTATTAGCTTTAAATTACCTTGGAGCAAATGTAGGTGTCCTTGCTGTTCATTTGGGAATGAAGGCTGACACATTTTAATCCATAGAATGCAATTCTCAAGATTTATTTAAAGATCTAACAAAAAAAAAAAAAAAGAAAAAACACTGTGTGTATCCTCTCTAAGTACCTCGTATTTTTAGTTTTACAAATGACCAGCAACAAAGTTTTTTCAAATTTTCAGATAATTTTTATAAAATTAAACTAAAAACTACTCAAACACACATTACTCCCATAGACTCTCGTTGGAAAAAAGCAAACGCTTGTCAGAGAAATGGCGCATGGCAGCAGTTGCTAAAATAGAATTGGTCAGAGACGCTTTTAAACTAGTATGGAATGACGTTGTAGACACTTGGATCATATATTACTCATAATTATTCATATATATCACCAATGACAAATTATCAAAAAGTCTCCCACTTTACCTGTATTCACCCTAACTTTTGCCCTGTAAATAAGACAACATTTATACTGTTTAAAGGGATAGTTCACTCATAAATAGAAACTCTCTCATCATTTGCTCACCCTCATGCCATCCCAGATGTGTGTGACATTCTTTCTTCTGCTGAACACAAATTAAGATTTTTAGAAGAAATATATTTCAGCTCTGAAGGTACTCACAATGCAAGTGAATGGCTATCAAACTTTTGAAGCTCCAAAAGGAAATAAAAGCAGCATAAAAGTAATCCAGAAGACTCCAGTGGTTTCCCACCCACACTTATCATATCGCTTCAGAAGACATAGATTTAACCACTGGAGTCTTATGGATCACTGTGCTGCCTTTATGTGCATTTTGGAGCTTCAAAATTTTGGTCACCATACACTTGGATTGTGAGGACCTACAGAGCTGAGACATTCTTTTAAAAATCTTTGTTTGTGTTCAGCAGAAGAAAGAAAGTCATGCACGTCTGGGATGGCTTGAGGGTGAGTAAATGATGAGAGAATTTTCATTTTTGGGTGAACTATCCCTTTAACACAGGGTTCCAACAGTCACAGAAAACCTGGATAGATCAGCAAATTTTAGAAATTTGATTTCCAAGCCTGGAAAAATCATAAAGTTAATCAAATTCATGGAACTTTCTTTAGTCAATATTTAAATATATTTTTCTAGTTATGTTCAAAATATATAATTGGCAAGATTTAATTTCACTGTTGTGCCTTATTTGAACCTAGGGTAATTTTTTTCTTTGTTTTACTGAAGACATTTGTTCACTTAAATGTCACCGTTTAAATTTATTAATTCCGGGGCCTGGGTAGCTCAGCGTGTATTGACGCTGACTACCACCCCTTTTGTTGGGAGTTCGAGTTCAGGGTGTGCTGAGTGACTCTTGCCAGGTCTCCTAAGCAACCAAATTGGCCCGGTTGCTAGGGAGGGTAGAGTCACATGGGATAACCTCCTCGTGGTTGCAATTAGTGGTTCTTGCTCCCAATGGGGTGCATGGTAAGTTGTGCGTGGACCGCAGAGGGTGGCATGAGCCTCCACAACCGCGCCACCACGAGGACCTACTAAGTAGTGGGAATTGAGCATTCCAAAATTGGGAGAAAAAGGGGATACAATTTATTTAAAAACAAAACAAAATTTTATATATATATATATATATATATATATATATATATATATATATATATATATATATATATATATATTCATTCCAAGGATTGATACCTGTCAAACAATTGGAAATGTGCCCCAGCAATTTCCATTAAATTATTTTTTTTAATTGTTCTTCAGTAATCAGGAATGACTGAAAAAGAGATGGAAATGTATTGGTTGAAAGAGGTGGGAACCCTGTTATATAAGAAGCATGATAACAATGATATGAGAAGTCAAGTATGAGTTTTTGCCCTGAAGTTGAGGGATTACTACATTTGCTAAATAAATAGTCAACTTAAAAAAATCCTACAGCAATCCTACAGGTGAGATGTATTGCTGTCAGGTATAAGCATCAGGTAGCGAGTGGGCTGCAGAGAGAGCAGGCACTGGAGCAGAAGAGAGTTCAGCTGGAGTTAGACTGGGAGCGGCGATGTGAGGAGGTGCGTTCTGAACACTACCTGAGAAGCGAGGAACTTATCCAGAGCCTCACAATGGCCAGAGACCAGGTGAGCGGAAACACAGTCAAATACTGACCTAGTGTTAGAATCATCAGGTGAGACCTAAACTTTAAATTACCTAAATTGTGAAGCAAAATGAAATGGATTTCATGGCTGACATTAAAATTATCTGTACTTTAGACCTGGCAAAAATCATATAATGACCTATGTCATGTAGTCAGTTAGCAATTCCCTTGTAAGAAAGTTATTCTATGAGGACGTAATGTTGACATGCTTTTAATATCTGGTTATATGTCCTCAGGTAACTGCTGAGTTGAGAGAGAAGGAAAGAGAGTTGCAGGAGACGGTGGCACTCCTGAAATGTGTCACAGTAGAGCGAGATAAGGCACTGTGTGGAACCAAACCAGCACCAACTGGAACTCTGGTTAGACCACACATAGCTTTCTCTGTTACACCATTCAGACTGATATTCAATACCGTGAAGAAAGCCAGTGCCATTCAGAATCACAGATGTGCAGTCACATGAGATGAAGATTCTAGTCCTATCTGTCTTACTCTACATATGGTGCTGGGCACACATTCATGAACAGAACCCTGTTGAGATCATATGACCAGTCGAACATTGCTTTATCTCAATAATACCCTGTCATTGGATGCTTTCATGTATAAATTAATCATGGCTGACAGCGAACAGCACATTTTTATAATGACATTAGTAACTGAGAACTTCTGTTTTTGCGTTATGCTGCATCTACCCTGCCAGATGTCCTCGCAGCATTAACACAGATGCTACCGAGTGCCTCTTTACAGATCCAAAAGTTCTCTGAGTTTCATGCCAAAGTGTCTTGGTTGGGGAATAGAAGTCACACTGTTCAACAAACACTGTGTATGAAGCTAATTATTTGACCCTGAGTGGCCCCCTGCAGGATTGTCTCTAACTGTCTACCTAAAGTTGCTCAGGGTAAAGTGTGCCCTACTTTATAGTTAATATAAAACTGAAGGAATTGTCAGATGTTATCAATGTACATTAATGACATGCACTTCCATTCAGTTTATAAAACTATATACTATTTCCACTGTGTGAAATGCTATTACAGCTATTCTGAAGCAAGATTTCAGAGTGCTTTGGATCTTCATATCTGCCCCTGCCAATATCAGCTGTTAGATAGGTCATTTATCAAGAAACATTTAAGAGACTTAAAATAGCATATCATCAAGAGATGCTTGGCCACTAACATAGGTTACTTTGAAAGTTCACAATACGCCTGGACAGTATGTTCAAGCAAAGGTCATATCCCATTGCACCATGTATCCATAAATTCAGCACAGCATAACTTGTCTTGCGTATCAGCATGTCAAGTTGCCACCTGGCATTTTGCTCTGTGACCCAGGTCTGACCATAAAGTAATACATGCTTTGTTATTTTTGTGGTGTGTCTCTTCAGTCCTTTAACACAGGCTTTCACAATTGGAGGTTCTTGTGAAAGAAATACAAAATGCCATTGCCAAACTAAATTGAATAAAAAATTATAATTTTTATAACAAAACTTACAGCACATGACCTGGTCAAAATGATTAAATAAATTGTTTTTAATTATTCCCAAATATTTATTCATAGATTAGCATCACTTAAAAAATCAGGGAATACTTAAAATAAAGAATTTAGGTCATAGAGGCTGCCAAAAAAATTCAAAAATAAATAAATAGGGAACAGCTTTTTGACTTATTGAAAATTCAGGTGTCAAAGTGTGTCATCGTGCAATAGGCTCTTGCCTCCATCTAGTGGTAGCTAATTGGCTCATACAGTTTCACTTTACCAAATTACATTGTTTCACATCTTTCTCTGTAAAACTGTATTAAATGACTAATATAAAGAGACCTTTTCAAACAGGCATCGGACAGCAGCAGTTTCCCTTCAGAGGAAATCAGGAGACTCCAGCAGCAGAACAGCAGTCTTAGAGCTGTGGTGGCTGAGATGAGGAAGGAGATGGAGATCCTGAGCAAACAGATGCCTCCAGCTCAGAGTCAGACCACTGATCCAGAATCCAGCACTGCAGGTACCAGTAGACACACTGAGCAATAAGGACACTTGAAGAAATATTCAGGATTTAAAACAATAATATCCTTTCTCGATAACATTGATAGATCTTAGGTTGTATTTAACCTGGGACATGCCTTTAAACTATGGGCCTTTGAGAAAATAAATATGTAATGGTTCAGGTTTATACATCTTTTCCCTTAAGAGTCTAATTGATCCAAAACAAACCACAAACCGTAGCTCACTCCTGTTCTAAATTGTCCTTAATACAAGGGGCCTGGAACAAACCATAGCATTTCTGTAAGGACATTTAACCCTTTAAGCTCAGATGGGCATGCTGGCAGTGAGAAAAATAAATAATTATCAAAATATTAATAACTACAGTCTTGACCAACACAAAATAGTTTTCTTAGAAGCTCTACTTTACAATGCATTTAGGCATAATGACCTGAATTTGTAAAAATATAGCGAGTATTAGCTAAGTAAAGGTCTTTGACATACATGTATTTATGTGAACAGATTTTGCTCATATTTTTTCATAGTTTTTGCTTATAACTTATCAGAAAATAAATAGAATATAAAATATCACATACCATTACATTGAGGAGGCGATTATCTTTAAAACGAATCCACACACAAAGTAACAGGATGCATGGATCATTAGATAACCCGCACAATGTGCACACAGCATCTGGCTATCTGGGGTCTTGCTAGCTACAAACACATTAGCTTTCCTGGATCAGATGATGTCATCGGAAATGTAGTAGCGCCATGGAACGTTAAAATAATTTGCATTGGGTTTAGATTGCTCCAACCATTGGTGATAGTCCTCTATATTTGGGCAGAAAGTCATGTGATCAATCACACTAATTACATATGGCCACCAGGAGATGGCACCAAGTACATGACACAGTGATATCTCAAATGGCACAGAATGAAACTCATTCTGTGAAATCTCATTACTAAAATCATATCTAGATGCTATGCAAACCTTTAGTAATTTTTGTGTTTGCATGTATAATTAGTTCTTATGTACAATTATGTTTTATTTGTTTTGAGAAGCTATTGGACACTTGGAGATGTTTTTGGGCACTAGGATAAATTATTTTTGTAATACTATAACTTTTGATTGCTTTGTCGTATCAACACAACATTTTACTCGGGTACAGGTGATGTGACTGGGAACAAAAAAAGCAGTTTTTTTTTTTGGAGCCACCTTATTAACACCCTGAGGTATATAATGTCAAATCAGAAATATAAGAAAAAAATCATAATTTTTGGTTACGTTTTTTTTTTTTTTTTTCAGCTGTTTCTTAGGCTAAGAAATTGGACTGGATTGCACCAACCAGGATTAATCTTAAATTTAGATTAAATCAAGGTTTATCTGATCATTCTGTTGCACCAAACTTTAAACCTTGTTTAAAAATAATCAGGGTTACATTTTAACCATCAATTTGATCCTGATTTAGATTTCACAGTAAATATGAATTAACTTTAATCCTGTTCCTTGTTGTGACTCGCTGTGAATTTAGCATTTGAAAACATTTGATGGGCTACATGCCTAAACTTTCATTGGGCTGCAACAACTAATGAATAAAATCTAAATTTCACTTAAATAATGAAATTCAATGATGAAAATAATCAAAAATGAATTAAATTATGATTAGTTGAATATCTTTGCACTGTAACCTCCATCAGTGACATCACTTTACAGTAGTGAAAACATGTGTCTATGGGGAAAAATACATTTAAAAATTGGTACAGAGCTGCATTTGAAAAGAGCCCAAACCCAAACACTAAATAAAAAGTTTAATAAGCTCATTGATTTGTGTGGGGTGTCAGGTGCTTTGACAGATTCCTTCTGCAGTTTAATGTGCTTGAAAGACGTTTAACCCCAGCACTTAACTTATTTATATTCTTGTGGTGATGGGGCCGTGGCCGAGCGATGTCTGTGGAGAGCGAGGCCGCGAGAGGAAGAATGGTAAGGATTGACTTCTCTGGGAAATTATCTCTAACAGCTGTTTGTGTTTGCAGTGAGAGCTGAGAGGAATATAAAAGAGCAGTCCAGTCCATCGGAGGAGAGAGAGACACACGCAGCAGAGTGTTCTGTGTGTTTTTTGTTGTGCTGAAAAGCAAACCATGATGTGTTAGACGAGAATGTGTGTAAAATAAAAGACTTGTGTTGAACATTTACCCGGCCCTTGCTTCCTCCTCGAGAAGAAAGTCAGAGATCTTGTCACAGTGGTGCCGAAACCTGGGATTTAGAGGAAGTTAAGCCATCATGGAGTCCTCACCCTTCGCCGAGCTGATCAAGACCCTCGCCAGCATCCACCAAATGCAACATCAAGCTCTGCTTGAGCTGCGCTAGGAAAAGGAGCAGCGATTCCAGGTCATCCTTCAAACTCAAGCAGATGACCGACAGGTGCTACAGAGCTTGATACCCCAGGGGGCTTCCACTGGTGCAACCTCGGCCGCTGCCCCTGCCATGACCCACTTCACACTCGCCAAGTTGGGGCCAGAGGATGACCTGGAGGTGTACATGGAGCTGTTTGAGTGTGCAGCGGAAGCAGCGGGTTGGCCAGAGTCCCAGTGGGTGGTCCGCCTGCTACCGCTGCTGTCAGGAGAAGCGCAACTGGCAGCCCAATAACTACCTGTCGCCAACCTCCTGAGCTATCAGGACTTGAAACATGCAATCTTGCAATGGTTCGGCCGCAGCGCAGAGCAGCACTGCCTGCACTTCTGCTCGCTGACGCTTGCAGAGCTCGGCCGCCCGTTTGCCTTTGCCCAACAGCTCCGTGACTACACCGGTGGTGGCTACTGGCAGCAGAATGCAACGCTGTGGCCGTAGTCAACCTGCTGATCAACCGACTACTGAAAAGGATGGCGGAATGGGTCCAGTGCCACCACCCGGCGTCACTGGATGAGGCGATCCAGCTGGCAGAGGACCATATGGCGACGTATTATGGGGCCGGCGAGCCCTCTTCTCTCTCTCTCTCCCTTTCTCTCTGCTCCCTCCCCCTCTCCCCCCACTCATCCTGTTCGTATTTCCCGGAAACGGGGAATTCCTACCCCAAAACCGGTTCCCCGGTCCCGTGGGCCGTTCAACCTGCTGGTTTCTCCTAACCCTCTCTGCTCTCCCCCACAGGCTGGTGAATCCACTGCCACGGGTATGGGCGTGAAGTCTCGGCCGATCTGCTGGAGCTAAGGGGAACCTGGGCATTTCCAGGACCGATGCCCCATGATGGAGGTGGAGACATTGGTCCGGGTCCCCGATGCGCCACAGGCCACCCCCATAATCAAAGGTTGTAATCAAACCTCCATTCACCAAAGCTTGGTTTAATCCGAGGCTATGGATCCAAGCTGGTGGGTGAAGGTAAGTTATGTGCACGGGGATATCCAAAATGACCCTGTAGTGACGGTCACTATTCAATTTCGGGGACAAAAACGTGTCATGGCTGCGGTTAATTCCCGCCTCACCCATCCACTAATCTTGGGAATGAATTGGCCGGCATTTACTACCTTATTAAGGGGAATGTGTGTTGATTGGTCCTGCAACAGAGCGTATCGGTGTGTGGTGTGTGACTCGCTGGCTGGGGTGGTGGAGCTAGGGCCGTCTACATCAGCTCCACATCAGGAGGATGTAAGGGAGGGGGAAGTCCCTCTGTGGCCCTTAGAGGATTCCCTGTTAGGGATTTCCCTCTGGATTAGATGCGAGATGAGACCCTTAGGCATGCCTTTGATCAAGTGAAAGTGATTGATGGTCAATGCCCAGACGTTGCACTCGCATATCTGTATTTTTCAATTATTAAGGATCGGTTGTATTGAGTGATGCAGGACGCTCAGACAAAGTAGGATACAACCGAATTGTTAGTACCGAAGAGCTGTCAGGAAATGTTATTCTAGACGGCTCATTATAATCCAATGGCGGGTCACTTAAGGCAGGGAAAAACACTAGACCTGATGGCCTGTTTCTATAGGCTGGGCATTCGTGGGGATGTTCGCAAGTGGTGTGCAGCATGCCGTGAATGTCAGTTGATGAATCCTGCAGCCTCGCCCCCTCCCATTGATCGAGGTTCCCTTTGAAAGAATTGGCATGGACCTCCTTGGGCCATTAGAGTGGACGGCATGTGGGCATCGCTTTTTGTTGGTTCTGGTGGACTACGCAACGCGATATCCGGAAGCAGTACCTCTGTGCAACATCTCAGCACATAGTGTTGCAGAGGCATTCTTCAGAATAATCTCCCGAGTGGGAATTCCAAAATAAATCCTCACTGATCAGGGCACAACGTTTATGTCACGTACACTACCCAAACTGTATGAATTATTAGGGATTAAATCGATTCGGACCAGCGTTTACCACCCTCAAATGGATGGCTTGGTCGAACGTTTAATCAAACACTAATCAGAATCAGAATGAGCTTTATTGCCAAGTATGTTTACACATACAAGGAATTTGTCTTGGTGACAGGAGCTTCCAGTGTACAACAATACAAAAACAATACAAAAACAGCAGCAAGACATAGATAATAATAAAAAATAAAAAATAATTATACACATATGTACAGACACACACATACATACACACATACACATACGAATCATAAAGAATATGATTCGTATGTTCGTGCATGACGATGTTGGGACAAGTGGCTCGAGCCCCTATTATTTGCAGTACGAGAGGTCCCACAAGCCTCCACGGGGTTCTCCCCATTCAAAATTGGGAGGAGGGATCTTCAAACAGCAAAAACGAAATTCAGTATGTTCTTAACCTGAGAGTAAAACTCCACTCACAGGGGCAATTAATACAGGAGAATTTGCTCCAGGCTCAAGAACGTCAAAGTCGGCTGTATAATATGGGTTCTTTGCTACAGAAAGTCCTTGTATTACTCCCCACATCGAGCTCTAAATTAATCACGAGGGCCCTTTGAGGTCACACGGCGAGTCGGGGAAATCGATTATGAGGTTAAAGGAACGGATAGAGGCGGAGCACATCAGATTTACCGCCTCAATCTCCTTAAACTGTGGAGAGAGGCGGTCCCCGTGACTTTGGCGATGGTGGTTCTGGAGAGGGAGGAGCTTGGACCGGAGGTGAACTTAAAAGCCACCGATCGAGTCACCCCAGTCACTTGCAGAGACCACTTCTCACCGTCACAAGTCTCCGATGTGTTCTCGCCTCTTCCCGGTTGTACGACTCTCACAGAGCACCATATTGAAACCACCCCAGGGGTAGTGGTACGCAGTCGTCCCTGCCGATTACCCAAACACACAAAAAAAGTGGTTTGGGAAGAATTAAAGGCCATGCTAGATATGGGGGTAATGGAAGAATCCCACAGTGACTGGACTAGTCCAGTGGTGCTGGTTCCAAAGAGTGACGGCTCGGTCCGGTTCTGTGTGGATTATAGAAACGTCAATGCGGTGTCTAAATTTGATGCATACCCAATGCCTCGGATTGATAAACTGCTCGATCGGTTAGGCACAGCTCGCTTTTATTCAACACTGGATTTGACAAAGGGATATTGGCAGATCCCCTTAACACCCATGTCCCGTGAAAAAAATGCATTTTCCACATCATTTGGCTTACACCAATTTGTCACGCTTCCTTTCGGTGTGTTCGGGGCCCCGGCAACGTTTCAATGGCTCATGGATGGAATTCTCAGACCACACGCCGTTTACGCCGCTACCTATCTGGACGATATAATTATTTACATTATTGACAGGCAGTGGCACCTGCAGCATCTGAGGGCTGTCCTAAAGTTGTTGAGACAGGCGACTCACGGCAAACCCTAAGAATTGTGCAATTGGATGGGTGGAAGTATTGTATCTGGGCTTCCACTTGGGTCATGGACGGGTGCAGCCCCAAATTGATAAGACCGCAGCTATTGTAGCCTGCCCGAGACCTAGGTTTGTGCTTAACTATTCGACCATCACCAGCCCACTGACTGATCTTACTAAAAAGGAGGCACCAGATCCGGTCCAGTGGACGGAGCCGTGTCAGCAGGCATTCACGCAGGTGAAAGCTTAATTTTGTGGCGGGCCATTATTGCACTCTCCTGACTTCTCTCTCCCTTTTATCTTGCAGACAGATGCATCAGACAGGGGGTTGGGAGTGGTACTGTCCCAGATGGTGAAGGTGGAGGAGCGCCCTGTGCATCACATTATTCGCAAACTCTCACCTGAAGGAGACTAAGTACAGCACGATAGAGAAGGAGTGTTTGGCCATCAAGTGGGCGGTCCTCGCCCTCCGGTACTGTCTGTTGGGGCAGGCTTTCACCCTATGTTCGGACCACACCCCACTCCAGTGGCTCCATCGCATGAAGGATACCAATGCGCGGATCACCTGTTGGTTTCTAGCTCTCTAGCCTTTTAAGGCCGGGGGTGCAAATGGCTGTGGCGGATTTCCTCTCTAGAAATGGGGGGGGGGAGTAAATCACAGGCCGGATGGCCCCCCCGGTCTGAGTCGGGCGATGGGGGTATGTGTTGTTGGGGGGCGTGGCCAAGCGACGTCTGTGGAGAGCTATTGGGACCAGAGGACGACCTGGAGGCATACGTGGAGCTGTTTGAGTGTGCGGCGGAAGCAGTGGGATGGCCAGAGTCCCAGTGGGTGGTCCGCCTGCTGCCGCTGCTGTCAGGAGAAGCGTAACTGGCAGCCCAACAACTACCCGTCGCCAACCTCCTGGGTTATTGACAAGATGCACGCTCGTTTCATTACATCACACAGGATGAAGAAATGTTTATCAACCGAAAACAATATCTGTCTGTCTGTCTGTCTGTCTGTCTGTCTATCTATCTACTGTATATATATATAGTTGTCTGTCTTAGCTGACAAATAGCGGTTCCCTGTCTACCAATCACTGTGGGCAATTTAAAAGGGCGCACTAATAAAACGTGACGTCATCCAGAGCAATGAGGTGAACTCTGCCTTTCTCTTATCTTAAGATTTCCTTACTAAAACTTGCTACTAGCAGTTTGTGAATAGGTTGTAAGCAAAAACTTCTAGCTAGGAACTCCTAGTGGTAAGATACAAATCTTTGTGAATACGGGCCCAGAATTGTTAAATTCCTCACAATTTCCATCCTTAGTCCTAATGTATGACACTGATTGTGTTTTTCAGGGACTACAGAGTACAGTCAGGATTTGGAGAAAGAGATGATGGCTCTTAAGGCCAAATGTCGTCATCTTGAGGAGCGGTTGGAGGAGGCGCTGAAGACCACCAATACCGCCAACACCCCTGCCCTTGCTTTCCCGGTTTCACCTGACAATGCTTACCTTCAGAACCACATCAGATTGCTCAATGAGACCATAGGTGACCCAAAAATATGAGCTCAGCCTTTAAGCACACTGATTCTAGTTTTTAAATGCTGTAATTGTTTGGTGATTTTGGCTCAAAGTGTTATTTATGTGCTTCTAAAAAGCTGAAGCGGTCTCTGGATGTTTAGGAACTTAAGTCCTAAATAACAGGATAAGGAAAGCAAAGAAGACAAAAGAAGAAGATGGGGAGAGATCTTGGTACAAACACCGTGTTCTAAAAGGCTTTTGTTTGCAGGTGGGCTACGAGTGGAAAAAGTAGCCAGTGCTGCTGCTCTGAAGAAACAGGAAGTTAGGCTGGCTCATTTGGAGTCTGCTGTGGAACAGCTCAACCAGCAGGTGATTTTAGTACCCCAGGCATCCAGTATTCAGCAGGGTGTAATGTTATGTAATGCTTATTTAGATGTAAATACACTTAATAGATAATGCTTGCATTTAAGTTCAGTGCTTAAAACTAGAGCAGAGCCTGTTTACATTGGCAGCTCTGTCTTCAGCTTTCCCTGTGTGCTGTTGCTGCTGAATGTGGCCCTGCAATATACTCTTTATTCTTCAGTGGTATCTTATTATAAATTATCAGCAAAGTTGACTGAATTATTTCTCTTTCCTCTAGTGTCACTTAAAACACATAGAAAATGAGGGATTACGTCTGGAGATGGCCAATCTGAAGAGGGCAGCAGCAGCTGAAGAGGCGAGGATGAAGCAAACACTAACAGCCACTCAGCTGGAGTTGAATGAAGTGAGACGGGAGGCAGAGGAGTACCAAAAAGGCAGTTTGCTATATAACCTGGAGACGGTTGCCCTTGGTAACCAGGTAAGTTTTACAGTATTAAGTAGAACTTCAAGAAATGCTTTTGAATACATAAAGCAGGCATGATATTTCTGAAAGAAACATAACAATAAATGTTTTACTTGTTACTTGCTATAATTTATTTGTGGTCAGGTTTCAGCACTGAAGATTGACCTTGCAAGCAGAAGAGAGCCAATTGTTCTTAACCAGGTACAATATTATATGCAACACTTCAGTGCAACTTTATGCTGTGATCCAATATGAAGTTGAATAGTATGTGTAATTGCATCATGCTCCAAAAATATGCTGCAGTAGTTTATTTGTTCTATAAAAGAGGGGACATGTCCTGCTCACTTTTTGTTTTCCGAAGAAATAATTGTAGAACAACTACTTCTAGATGGCGGAAGCCTCTGCCAACTGTTTGCATCACCAGTAGACTGAACGAATGTGTAAGCTGTAAGTGGTAATCCTACTTTGGCTACTACCCACTTACCTGTTTTTCAGAAAATCAGTTAAGACTACTGGGCGAAATGGTACGTCACCTAATATACGTCTATATATACACTTCCATTCAAAAGTTTGAGGTAACTTGACTGTTTCTCATGATCTTAAAAACCTTTTGATCTGAAGGCGTATGCTTAAATGTTTAAAATGAGTTTTGTAGACAAAAATATAACTCTGCCAACATATTAATTTATTTCATTACAAAACTATAATTATTTACAAAAATAAATAAAAAAAAAAACATTTTTGAAATGGATGACTTGGACTGAATAATAATGAAAAGAAGCCAATAAATGCCTAGCATAGATGGTAACTCCTTCAATACTTTTTAAAAACCAGAAAATGCCAAGAATACATTTCTGCAAATTCTAGGCAAAGGGTGTCTACTTTGAAGATAACATAGTTAGAACATAGTTTTGATTTATTTTGGATTTTTTTTTTTTTTTTTTTTAGTCACAACATAATTCCCATTTCTGTTATTCCATAGTTTTGATGAATTTCCTATTATTCTAAAACGTGAAGAAAAATATAAAAAATAATAATAAAGAATGAGTAAGTGACTCTAAACTTTTGATCGGTAGTGTGTGTGTGTATGTATGTGTGTATATATATATATATATATATATATATATATATATATATATGAGTAATAATATATAAGTATGTATGTATGTATACAGTTGCAATCAAAATTATTTAACCCCCCCTGACCAGCAATACATTTCTGGTGATGTGAATTAAAACACTTAAACTAAAACCTCAGTAAACAGTCAAAGTAAGTTTTTAATACACATTTGAGTGATTTTGAGAACAAAGAGTTCAGTTTACCCAAATTTTAAAATAAACAAATGACTAATTCTCTCCACAAATGTCATGTCAAAAATATTCAACCCCCATAGTCAGTCATTTGTGGAGCATCCTTTATCCTTAATAACAGCAAATAAATGTTTAAGTTAAGTGTTCTCAGGCTTCAGACACCTCTCTATTAGAATTTGTACACATTTCTCATGAGCAAAAGCTTCCAGCTCATTGACATTCTTTGGTTTCTGTGCTGCCACTGCTTCCTTGAAATCCCAACAAAGGTTTGCAATGGAATTTTAATGATGGACCATGATGGACTTAATAAAGGGCCATTTAAGGACATTCCATGACCTATCCCTGAACCAGATTTTGGACAACTTGGATGTATCCTTGGTGTTATTGTCTTGCTGAAAAGTCCAGTGATCACTGAGCTTCAATTTACACACTGAAGGCATCACATTTTTCATGCCAAAATGTCCTGATACCTGAAAGAATCCATGGTGTCAGTCACATAGTCAGAATAGCCGTTTCCTGCAGCTGCAAAACACCCCCATAACAGGACTGACCCACCTCCATGCTTGACTGTGGAGATGGTGTCGTTCTTGTCATCACCTTATCATCTTACTCCAGACGTACTGCTGACCCATGGGTCTAAAACTCATTTTCAGTTTAGTGTCATACGTCTATAAAACCTTCTTCCAGGACTCCACAGGTCTTTCCTAATTACTTCTTGAATATTCAAGTCAACATTTCCCTTGGTGAAGTTTTGCTTTCTTCCACACCGCAAGAAGGTTGCTGTTGTACCATATTTAAAAAATGTATGAATGGTGCTGCCAACTTTGTCTATTGGAAATTGAAGTGCCTTGGAAATGTACTTTTAGCCATGACCTTTCTTGTGTAATGAAATAATCTCCTCTATTAGCTTTTGAGACAGCTTATTTTTAATTGCATTTTTTGCATAGAAATAAATTTTTGCTTACAACGCTAAACTTAAATTTTAAAACTTAAATAAGTGCCATTGCAGATTGATGACTTAATTTTGTTTTAAAACAATTACTTGTGTAGCCTTACATATTTAATAAACAGCTCTATGCAATAGGGGTTGAATAATTATGACATGGCTGTATTTTTAAAAACTCCTGCTATTTAGAAATATTAGGTTATACATATATATATATATATATATATATATACATATATCACACTATGACTTTGAATGTGTCACTCAACTGATATAGATGTAAAGTTTATAAATTCTGGGTCATCAGAAAAGCATACCTTTGTAAATCCTTACTGTCTTGGGGGAGTTGAATAATTTCGATATATACATACATACATACATACATACATATATATATTTATAGACATAGATAGATAGATATAGACATAGACAGACAGACAGACCAAGCTGATATGGTTTATAATATGTCCCCTCACGCTTTTCAGATCGTTCCTGTGTCTCTGCTATAACACAAATCATCTCTTTATGGTATGTTTTATGGTTTCCTAAAAAATAATCTCTGATGATGACACTGTGTGTCTGATATTCAAGAGTGAGATGGTGAAGCAGCAGCTTCAAGAGGAGAACCTGTCCCTGAGACAGCAGCAGCTGTTACAGAGTTCTGCGAGAGGAGGCGCTGTGGGTGATGTTTCTCTGCTCCAGTCAAAGCTCAAACAGGCTGCACGCTTGATCTCCAGTCTCAGTCAGGATAAACGACAGCTCATTGAAATGGGCAACAGGCTCCGAGCTCAGCTGACAGAGGCAGGACTGGAGGGTTGGTATTGGTTTTGAAGGATACTAATTGGTTTCAGTAGTATTCTCATGTGAATTGATTTCAATGAGTGAAGAAGGGATGTTAGATTCTTATATTTTTTAAAGAAAAATGTAAGGAATAAGGGATAGAAAGAACCCTTTTCTGTCGTTTTGTGAAAGGGCAGATAGGGTTAACTTTGATAATTCTGCTCTCATTGTTATGCTGGTGCTCCACCACAATGGGTTGATCCATGTTTGCAGCAAAGGTTTAAAAAAGCCATGGTTTGCTTCTCAATAGAGAGCCTGATGCTTATTTGTCCCAGAAATTCTCCATGCTTTGTTTATTTTATCTGCTTCAAATCTGTTCACATTATGAGGTGTTAGAACCCATGGACTTCTATCATCCAAATATTATTACTACTTACATTCCCAGGTTAATATCTACTGTGCATTTACAGCCTAAATTGTCAAACATGAATACTGTAATTTCATGTTTTGTCTAGCAGAATCTTATGTCATCCTGTTTCACTCCTAAATTGGTCACATCATAGAAATAAAATGGGTAGTGATTACTGTCATGTTGACATTAAAGGTGCAATCAGTAGTTTGATCCTCATTTAAAAAGGTTTACTTCTGAAGAACCGAATTGCATTTTTGAAACATGTATAAAATCATGACCACTCTCATGAGATGAAGACTCCAGTCAGTCATATCAGTAACCTTATAAAAGCTGTTTTATTCTACATGGAGGGGGTCCCCACATAGAGGCTGCCATGTTAGAATCACATGACCAGCCAAATACTACTCACTCAATCTTAGTGATCACCCTGCTATTGGATATTTTCACTCTCAGACTGTGAATATACATGCATCCAAGCCCCTAGGAGTCAGCAAAAGTGCAATATGTCAGAGACGGCATATTCAAAAATTACTGAGTACACCTTTAAGCTTTCTCTTGTGGTTACATGAATTAGATGTTGTTGTTTTTCTCAGTTGCACGGCACTCAAAAATCATACTCAAACCAAGTAATGATCCAGAGCACAGCCTAGTGGTAAAAGACCCTACTCAATCAGAGTATGTAGTCCAGCCACAGCGCCGCTTATCTACCCTGGAACAGCTACAGTATCAGCTAACCACTCAGGTGACTTAAACAGAAGACTTTGTTCAAGCACACTCACTGTATTGATTTATAGATAGAACATACTTAGTAATCTGTTTGACCTAACAGATCAGCTGATTTTGACACAGTTTTGATGCAATGATATTCTATCAAGGCCACTGGAGAGTGGCAAAGGCCAATGAACTGTCCTTTTAGATACATTAAGAAGATAAACAGTCAATTGTGATCACATAAGCATGAAATTTAGATACATTTGTTTCAATCTCACTCCTAGGAGCTTCAATATGCTCAGAGAGATCAAAATAAGAAAATGCCTATTATAGTTCGTCCCCAATTCTCTGAGAGTGAGAGATCAGACAGACACGGAACAACCAACCCCTGGGAGCCACCAGTCAGAGTTCAGGTACTATGATGTTTTATCTTCATCACCTAAATTAAGCCCACATACACTCACTGAGAACTTTATTAGGAACACTATGGTCCTGATAAAGTGCCCGACGTGGTCTTCTGCTGTTGTAGCCCATCTGCTTGAAGGTTCGAAATGTTGCGCATTTTGAGATGCTATTCTGCTCATTACAATTGCACAGAGTGGTTATCTGAGTTACCGTAACCTTTCTGTCAGCTCGAACCAGTCTGCCATTCTCCGTTGACCTCTCTTAACAACAAGACATTTTCTTCCGCAGAACTGCCGCTCACTGGATGTTTTTTCTTTTTGGCACCATTCTGAGTAAATTCTAGACCATTGTGTGTGAAAATCCCAAGAGATCAGCAGTTACAGAAATACTCAAACCAGCCCGTCTGGCACCAACAATTATGCCATGGTCTAAATCACTGAGATCACATTTTTTTCCCCATTCTGATGGTTGATGTGAACATTAACTGAAGCTCCTGACCCACATCTGCGCGATAGTATGCATTGCACGATTGTATGCACTGCACAGCTGACACATGATTGGCTGATTAGATAATTGCATGAATAAGTGTACAGGTGTTCCTAATAAAGTGCACAGTGTCTGTTTATGTAATTTTAACTTGAATGTATCAATCTTTGATCATATCCTCTCTCTGTTCCTTCCTCAAGTCTCTGGGCAGTGAAGAAAACACACCTTCAGAGCGGAACCAGTCTGAAGCCCCGCAACAGCTGCCTGGGTCACCCCACAATTTGGTGTCCTCTGTGGGCACAGATGAGTCTCTTCAGGATGTGTGGCAGATGTTGGATCGAGGTTTGAGCTCCTCAGTGTTTTCTCTAAGTGACAGTGAGGACAAAGGTGAGCAAAAAAAAAGTAATGAGTGAGCCACTTTTTTTCAAGTTTTTCATTTATAGGAAATAAAGATCCAGAATTGGCCTAGTAGAATTAAAGACTATAATTTATATTTCTATAATTTGTGAAAATATTAGTGGAGAGTGAGATGTTGCAATTTCTATGAATAAATAGTGACTATAATTTTGTTAGACTAGAATAGATAACTGCAACATGTCGTACTGTACTGTTGACCATGTGAAATTTCATCACTTAAAATGTTAAGGCAAAGGACCAGAATTGCTTTATGAACTGGGGGAATCACGACAGAGCTGCATGATTGGACTCGAGGCCAAATGAAAGTTGCCCAATCTATTGCCATGATGTTGATTTGTTTTACTTGTCAGACCAGTTTTACTTACCTCTCTTTTATGAGCGTTTTCAAACATATGACGTCTTGACAAAAAATACTGGTTTAAAACAAAGCCTGTATATGACAGTCTACATGTATTATCTAATTTCACAATTTAAAATGATTTATCTTCTAGAGATTATCTGTTTTTCCAGTAACTTTCATTGAACTCCTTGCGGAAGGCTATGCCACATCATTGTGGCACATCAGATTTACCAATAGCTGATGAAGTCAGCTGTCTTCAATAAATGTAAACCAGTCCAGTTGCTTAGTCTGAAGTTGTACCAAAGTTGAAATTCACCTTGCTGCACCCTGAACAGACATTTGCATAATTTTAGAACATCTGCACAGAAATAGGTTGCTGCATGGAATGCTGACTGATGTATTGGCTCTCTGTCTGTGTGTCTAGGAATCAGCCCAATATACCCTGCAATACACTGAGCTCAGGCAACTCAAGAGATCATGCAACCATAAGCTCAATATCAGTGTTGCCTCATAACACATCACTTTGTCCAAGGCATCCTATCGAATTATATTTACCCAGACAACATTTCATTATTTTATATCAGTCACATGTAGTAAGTGGCTAGTTTTACTTGTGCACCTTTGTCAAAATCATGTTTAACACATTGAAGTTCAGTTTTGTGAGTTACTACCAAAGATAAATGATTAAAGTTTTTAACCTAAAATCTCAAGGACCCATTTTGAGGGCAGTTCCCCTAGAGCAACCAGTGGTTAAATGCACACTCAAGGGCACAAAGGTGATGGTTCTTAGCTCACTTCTTTCTGGGATCAGCAACCTTATGATTACCAGCCTGAACTTTTAGCTACTTTGCCACAGGGGATGCAATTAACATATTAGGCATTTAAACCCTTTGTTCTGCTCACAGGTACATTGGCTGTATCAAACAGAGGAAAGCAAGAAATTATTTGTCAGCCTTCTACTTCACTGGTCAGTGTGGAGGGCACCAAAGCATTACTACAGGAGAAGAAGAAACAAAGACACACAACATTTGTACCTGTGAAAAAGACACGTCCAGCTGGAAATCTGGGCAAGATTCGGAATTACAACATTAAAGACTGAATAAAGACATCATGATAATTTTGGGACATCCTGTTTAAAGGAGTTTGCTATTTGAAGAGCTGTATTATTGTAATTTGCTTACTTTGCATCATGCCTTTTTATTTTTTGCAACAATTTTTGTAAACATCTAATAATTTATTGTACTGTATGATATGACCAGCATATATATGAATCAGCAGTCTTTTATGAGGCAGAAGATGAGGGGGGAAAATTCATGAATTTAATAGAAAGTTTGAGAAACATAATTAGAATTTTAATTTATATTTTCAAATAGGTGTAAAATCATGTTTGTCAAATGGTCCTTTTTACAGTATTTATTAGAATTTTATTATAAATGATACCTTACATTCTGTATTAAGTATATTTTTCTGTTCTTTCTCATATCAATGTGAATTGCACATCTTTGAACAACAGTAGCCTCTGCACAGGCCAACCACTCGTGATTACATCACAGCCTCAGCAGGTGTAGATTAAACTCCTCCCACAGCATTGTCCACACATCACCCTATCTCCTAGCAACACCCTTGCATTCATTCTTACTGGCTTGTTTTACACTCCTCCGGTTACTGATTGGTGCATTTTTCTTTACTGGCAACCGTCAAAAATTCATTGCACAGTCGCTCACGTGTCTCTCATGGGCTCAGTAGCGCCACCACAAGACACCCGGAACAAACTGAGAAGGACACCATCTGTGTCCCACTGTCACTTTGGTTCAAACCAGTAGTTCTACTACAATAAGGTTGTGTTAGTTAACATGAACAATAAGCAATACTTTTGCCTCTTATTAAAGGGATAGTTCATCCCAAAATCAAAATTCTCTCATCATTTACTCACCCTCATGCCATCCCAGATATGTATAACGTTATTTCTTCTGCTGAACACAAACAAAGATTTTAGAAGAATATCTCCACTCTGTCGGTCCATACAATGCAAGTGAATGGTGGCCAGAACTTTGAAGTTCCAAAAAGCATATAAAGGCAGCATAAAATCAAACCGTAAGACTCCAGTGGTTAAATCCACATCTTCAGAAGCGATATGATAGGTGTGGGTGAGAAGCAGATCAATATTTAAGTCCTTTTTTACTATAAATCTCCACTTTCACTTCCACATTCTTCTTTTGTATTTCACGATTCGCATTCTTCGTGCATATCACCACCTACTGGGCAGGGAAGAGAATTTATAGTAAAAAAAAAAAGACTTTTTTGTCTTTTTCATTTTTGTTTTTTCGATCACTTTTGCTGTTAATGCATAAATTTTGCCAAAGTGTGCATTTTTTGGGGGAATTTTGATATTTCAACCTCAGTTCCTATAATACATCTATAATACACTGTGTACACAAAATAGTTACACTATGGACATTAAGGACAAAAATGTCCCCAGTGAAATCCATTAAAACAGCAATATTTGATCCCAGTGCCATTAAAGCATAAAATCATGAATTCTATGAAATTATGCTTTCATTCTGGAGCCCTGGCTTCAAAATTAAATGTTTTTATATTTTCCACCAGATGGCGCCATTTTTCTCATGTTTAGCCTATGGAGCAAATACATGCTTTTTTCCTATTTTCTGTTTGCTGTATTACAGAGTACTGCAGGCCAACTGAAGAAATGATGCAGCTAAAATTGTGTGAGTGTGTTGGTATGGATGTCAGAGGGTGTTTTGTATGTTTATTGAGAAATGTGTGTGTAAAAAACAACAGTGGCATTATGTAAACAAACTGGCATTTAAAGGGTTAAAATCTTGAAACTGATTGAATATTTGGTAGTTATGATCAGGACTGATGTTGGTTAAAAAAAATCAGTGAAAGTCAGTGAAAGTGGAAAATAATATTAATATATAAAAATTTTATGCCAGTTTTTTGACGCGGACATTTTTGTCCTCTAAGGTACGGAGTGTGAGTTGTTGCTAATCATTGACATATCCCAGACTGTGATAATCCCCCCAAAACTTTCCCCTTAGCATTTAGTATATGGGAAATATTATTATTATAATTATTATTATTTCATAAAAAACAACAATCAGAATTAGCTTTATTGCCAAGTATGCTTACACATATAAGGAATTTGTCTTGGTGACAGAATTTTCCAGTGCACAAACAATACAGCAACAAGACAGAGATAATAATAAAAAAATAGAATAAAAATAAAAAGTTTATAGAAAACATAAGTATATATAGAAATACACAATATATTTATATGTACAATACACAATTACAAATTTGTTTTTACAGATGCAAGGGAATGTATGGCTGAAGTATGTTATGTTGGATAAATATAAATAGACTAAGCTGTGTATTGCACATCATTATTGCTCAATGGGGCAGATTTAACTGTTCATGAGATTGATAGCCTGAAGGAAAAAATTGTTCCTGTGCCTGGCTGTTCTGGTGCTCAGAGCTCTGTAGCGTCGGCCAGAAGGCAACAGTTCAAAAAGGTAGTGGGCAGGGTGAGTGGGGTCCAGAGTGAATTTTCCAGCATTTTTCCTCACTCTGGAAGTGTATAGTTCTTGAGGGGAGGGCAGGGGGCAACCAATAATCCTCTCAGCAGTCCGAACTGTCCTTCTAATATCCGATTTCATAGCTGCACCAAACCAGACAGTTATTGAAGTGCAGAGGACAGACTCAATGACTGTAGAACTGTATCAGCAGTGCCTGGGGCAGGTTGAACTTCCTCAGCTGGTGAAGGAAGTACAACCTTTGCTGGGCCTTTTTCACAATGGAGTCAATGTGGGTCTCCCACTTCAGGTCTTGTGAGATGGTAGTGCCCAGGAACCTGAATAACTCCACTGCTGCCACAATGCTGTTTAGAATGGTGAGGGGGGTCAGTGTTGGAGTGTTCCTCCTCAAGTCCACAATCATCTCCACTGTTTTGAGTGTGTTCAGCTCCAGGTAGTTTTGAATCCACCAGTGAGCCAGCCCTTCTGTGTACAGACTTATCGTCATCTTGGATGAGGCCGATGACAGTAGTGTCGTCTGCAATCTTCAGGAGCTTGACAGACGGGTCCTTGGCAGTGCAGTCATTGGTATACAGGGAGAAGAGTAGTGGGGAGAGCACACATCTCTGGGTGGCACCAGTGCTGACTGTACATGTGCTGGAAGTTAATTTCCCCTGTCTCATTAGCTGCTGCCTGTATGTCAGAAAGCTTGTGATCCACTGACAGATAGAGGTGGGAACAGAGAGTTGGTGTTATTTAGTCCAGAGTATAGCTGGGATGATGGTGTTGAAAGCCAAACTGAAGTCCACAAAAAGGATCCTTGCATATGTCCCTGGTCTGTCCAGATGTTGCAGGATATGATGCAGTCCCATGTTGACTGCATCATCCACAGACCTGTTTGCTTGATAAGCAAATTGAAGGGGATCTAGAAAGGGTCCAGTGATGTCCTTCAGGTGGGCCAACACCAGTCTCTCAAATTATCAACAGTGGTATTATAGTGGGGGCCTGGGTAGCTCAGCAAGTATTGACGCTGACTACCACCCCTGGAGTCACGAGTTCAAATCCAGGGCATGCTGAGTGACTCCAGCCAGGTCTCCTAAGCAACCAAATTGGCCCGGTTGTTAGGGAGGGTAGAGTCGCATGGGGTAACCACCTCATGGTTGTGATTAGTGGTTCTCACTCACAATGGGGTACGGAGAGTAGCATGAGCTTCCACATACAGAGTCTCCGCGTGTCATGCACAACGAGCCACGTGATAAGGTGCGTGGATTGATGGTCTCAGAAGCGGAGGCAACTGAGATTGTTCTGTGTCACCCGGACTGAGGTGAGTAACCACGCCATCAAGAGGACCTACTAATTAGTGGGAATTGGGCATTCCAAATTGGGAGAAAAGGGGATAAAAAAAAAAAAAAAAAGTGGCATTATATAAACAAACCGGCATTTAAAGGGTTAAAATCCTGAAAATGAATGAATATTTGGTAATTATGATCAAGACTGATGTTGGTTAAAAAAATTAACTCATTGAAAGTGGAAAATAATACTAATATATAACATTATTATGGCAGTTTTTTGAAGTGGACATTTTTGTCCTCTAAGGACCTCTGAGTAACTTTTTTTAATTGATGCACAATGATTAAATATTGATCAGTTTCTTACCCATCATATACCTTCTGAAGGCATAGATTTAACCACTGGAGTCATATGGATTACTTTTAGCTGCCTTTATATGCTTTTTGCACCTTCAATGTTCTGGCCACTATTCACTTGCATTGTATGGACCTACAGAGCTGATATATTCTTTTAGTTTGTGTTCAGCAGAAAAAAGAAAGTTATACACATCTGGTACGGCGTGAGGGTGAGTAAATGATGAGAGAATTTTCATTTTTGGGTGAACCATACCTTAAATGTTGGTTAATTTTAATTTCAACATATACACATTTTTACAATTACAAACACAGTATTAATGTTTCAACATTAATTCATTATGATCTAACAAGAACTAAGAATGAACTTCGTAATTAAAATAATAATAATAATAACATTAAAGGTGCTGTAAGCGATTTTAGCAGTTCTGGAACTTAATCAAAATGTATAAATGCTGTTAAAAAATGTTGTTCATTGTTAGAGCATGATCCTTAATTCATTAAAATGTCAACAAATATAACCTTATTGTAACGTGTTCCTCAAACAATAATATAAACAGTGTTCAGTATGCATCAGTATTTTTTTCACACTGAGTGTAAATTACAATGAGTAGTCTGTTCTTTGGTTCACAAACCAAAATATATCAAAGTACCTTAAGTCACCCTATAATATAAATAGTGTCGATACTGTTGATTCAGTATTCTCCCAGTGTTGCATACAAACTTTACCCAATATCAGACTAACGACCCCGTGTCGCCTTGAACTTGAACTTGCCAGATCTGACCCATAAAGCAACATTTCCTATTGCTTTGCATTTGATCGTCCATTGATGAACTCTGGTAACCCAGGCTGTTCAGACGCGTTTTTTCTCTGTACGGAACTGCGACAGCGGTAGAAAATCAGCCCATCACTGGCTGCGTCTCCAGCCCAGCCTCCTCTCTCATTGGACTGCACTCTAGAGCCAAACTGTCAGCCCATGTGGCGTGGCCGTCGAGGATGTCAGACATTTAAATGAATCAGACGCAGGGACTAGGAAGGGCGAGAGTAATGTTTTAGGGCTTGGCTGAGGGGGGTAATCACTGTTACTCTCCATTCATATCGGGAGTCGGCAAAATTAAGAGGGATATACAGCCTAGGTCAACCCTATCCTAAAGGATCTGCGGCGACAATTGCGTTAAACTGTACCCACATCCAGGTAAGCAAACACGTATTATTATTCACAGTGTTAGTGCTGGATAGTTTAACCCGATTGGCATTTATTGATGTAGTAAATATTTAACGCGCTGAACATAAATATCGCAAAATGAA
Source organism: Myxocyprinus asiaticus (assembly GCF_019703515.2). Classification (NCBI taxonomy): domain Eukaryota; kingdom Metazoa; phylum Chordata; class Actinopteri; order Cypriniformes; family Catostomidae; genus Myxocyprinus; species Myxocyprinus asiaticus. The sequence goes on from NC_059375.1 coordinate 32,506,788, forward strand.
GTAAAACAACAGACGTGAAAACACATGTAGTTAAGCATAATCGTTTGCCTGGAGGCTGTAGATCGAGTAGATAGACCGTAAAGGATGAAGATTGCTACACCGTGATGCCGGGGTCACGCTATTTGTTTTCAATGTTCAGTATGTGCAGATTGCACCACATTTTAGTTCAGATTCATTTAGAGAGGCAGTATTTATGCAATAAAATGCTTTGGTGATTTAAATGCACAGGATGCATCTCGTTAATCCATTGTGGGGAGCTGTTCACTCACTGTGTAGTGTGCATATGCATGTGCGTATATCCATATGCTACACAGAGAAGAAACACATACGCATCCATAAATGTAACACGCTGAGATGTAAAAAAGAAAAAGAAATGGCGGCCCTTATAGACCCAGTGCTGAATTTGCCACCCTGCATGAGAGGATTGGCATATAACCTGTGCAATTTGTCACTGAGGCCTGTCAGATTGGAGATGCATTATTAACAGTTTGTGTAGGCCTAGTTTGTATTGCAGGACTTGCTCACCCTTTTTCATCCTTGGCTTGTCACAGTGGGCTTGCAGCCTAGACATTCCCTAGAAACTTCTTGTTTTCTTTCAATTCATTTTATGAAAAACAGCACTTAGACTCATGGACTAAACGTGAATCGAAAATTAACTAAATTTGTTGCAGAATGTAACCGAAACCGAAGTCCCTTTCAATTGTATGGAAGTGAAAACGTTACTTTTAAATGCAGGTAATCGGTCAATAACCGGTTAATTTTGTTCCTAAATTTATTATTATTATTATTATTTTTTTTTTCATGAAACTAAAGACCAAATCCTGATAGTAAACATACATCACCCAAAAGTATATTTGATGTGTGTTGTTACATATGGAAGACATATTTTTACGTTGTCTGCTCTTCTGCAATTCATCCATAAGGCCTGTATCAATAAGTGTCTCGGATGCCGATAAGACATTCAGTAGATACATTTATGATTTAGAATGTTTGTAAATCTGATCTTATTAAGATATTTAGCAGATGTTAACTAGATTGGGATGCTTTCCGGATGAAAAAATCTTAGACATATTGGGGATGTACATGTGCTATCTCGGAAGGGTTTATTACAGTACATTTACAGAATTATACCACTTCCTGTTGCCTGAAAAAATGAGGCTTCTCTCTTTTTAGTAGAATATAAGCATGTGATTTGATGCTGAAGGAAACTGCTATAGTACAAAAACCAAGGTTTAAAAAAATAAAAAAAATATAGCCCCAAGCAGCAATGATTGGGGCCAAGCCCTGCTGGCATTCACTTAGCACGATGCAAAGAGCTCTGGTACAACAGAGACACAACATTAAGACCAGTTGAAGCAGGTTTCCAAACAAAGTCCTGAGCTTTAATCACTGCGCCACACAATCAACAAGTCTGAGTGACCAAAAAAAGAGACATTCAAAATTTGGTGACGCTATGCGAGGTTCGGACGTGTGAATGGCGAGATATGCGCACTTTGCTAGTTTTAATACCTTTTAATGACATAAACTGGTGAGATTCGATACACTCTGTTCCATAACTGTTCTATGAGGACAATATATCAAAGAATTCAAACTCCTCGGTCTCTGAAGACATTAAAAGACACTTATGTGCTCAAGCTGACGCCCCTTAGCAGCAGGCCGCAAGCCCGGGAGTCGATTTGGTTGGCGAAATGAGGGAATTTCGGCAAGAAATGTTGAAAATGTCGGCAGTGCTGACGAAGGTCATTGCTGACTTGGAAGATCTTGCTCTTATGCGTCGATCGATCACTGCCATGTAGACGAAATTTCAAATTGAGAATAGATGCTAAGGATGGCCGTAAAACATTTACATGTCCACAGCAAACGACGTCCTTCATAAAGTCCATGGACTAAGTTATTTTGTGGTACTCACATTGCAGCCAAATGGACTGACTCCCTGAACATCCATTTGACTGTCCGAGGAAACTGAGCGCTGCCTTTGTTTCTTTTTGTGCTGGTTTGGAGACATTTGAACCCATCTTGTAGGGATTATACATTTTTTTTCATCAGTCCATAATATTTATTTTAGAATATATATATATATATATATATAGTGTCTAAGTCCCTCATTTCATCTGTTATTAATTGCTCAATTGGAAACATTTTAGTCTCAGATCATGCACTGGTGAGTTTAGAGGTGTTGCCACATATGGAGAAAAGGAAATCATATAGTTGGTGCTTTGATGTATCCCTTTTTAAAAATCCTGAATTCCAACAAATGTTAAAGACTGAAATCAATGTTTATATGGAGACCAACTGGTCCTCAGTGTCCTCTGTGGGCGTGGCTTAGGAGGCACTTAAAGCGGTTCTTAGGGGCCGGATCATACAGTATGCCTCATTCACCAAAAAATCCAAAACACAAGAACTTGTGGAGTTGGAAGGGAATGTTAAAAGTGCCGAGGCAGAGCTGAAGCGCAGAATGTTGTCTGATGGCCCCGATTGAAATACAGATATAATACTATTTTGTCACGTAAGGTGGAGTTTTGGCTATTCAGGGCAAGACAGTCATACTTTGAGTCGGGGGACAAGGCAGGAAAACATCTGGCTAGATATATAAAAGAGTCTTTTTCTTCCATTCCCTCAGTGAAATCGGCTGGTGGTGAAATATTTACCTCAGCCATTGATATTAATAATGCTTTTAAAGAATTCCATCTTGATCTCTATAGTTCCACGTCTTTGTCTACTGATGAGGATATTTGAAACTTTGTGGAACCTTTAGAACTTCCTAAACTGATACCTGAGCAAAAAAAAGTTTCCTGATTCTGAGATAAACTTGGAGGAGCTTTGCGAGGTAATTAAGGCTTTGCCTACAGGCAAGGCTCCGGGGCCAGATGGCTTTGCCACTGAGTTTTTTAGATCTTATGATACAGAATTGGCTCCACTTTTTCTAGAAGTTCATACAGAATCATTAAAGAATGGAAAGCTTCCGCCAACCATGACGCAAGCCCGGATCAGTCTGATTCTTAAAAAGGACAAAAGCGAGTTACCGTCCAAGTTCCCTGATCCAGCTAGACGTTAAAATATTGATGATTTTCCAGGGGTAGTGGCGGGAGGTATGGCGCATATGCTTTTGCTTTAAACAGATGATATTTTATTATTCGCCTCTGACCATACTAGATCTATGCCTTGCCTCTAAGTCCTCGTGGTGGCGTAGTGACTCGCCTCAATCTTGGTGGCGGAGGACAGGTCTCAGTTGCCTCCATATCTGAGACCGTCAATCTGCGCATCTTATTACGTGGCTTGTTGAGCGCGTTACCGCGGAGATATAGCGTGCGTGGAGGCTTCATGCTATTCTCCACGGCATCCATGCACAACTCGCCACGCGCCCTACAGAGAGCGAGAACCACATTATAGCGACCACGAGGAGGTTACCCCATGTGAATCTACCCTCCCTAGCAACCAGGCCAATTTGGTTGCTTTGGAGACCTGGCTGGAGTCACTCAGCATGCCCTAGATTCGAACTCGTGACTCCAGGGGTGGTAGTCCGCATTAATTCCTTTTTCTAAGTTCTCGGGATACAGAGTTAATCTAAATCCGAAGTTTTGGCTCTGACAGCGTACTGCCCGGTAACGGCTTTTAAGCCAGGCGCCTTCCAGTGGCCCTAACAGGGCATTAAGTATTTGGGTATTTTATTCCCAGCAAATATGTGTGATTTATTTAGTGTTAATTTTGACCCTTTAATAAAAAGGTTTTTGAGCGATGTGGGCTTCATTACATTTATCTATGATTCGGAAGGTTAATGTTATTAAAATGAATTGTATTCCAAAATTCAGCTACCTGCTACAGTCTCTCCCTATAGATGTCCCCTTCTCTTATTTCAAGTAATTTGATAGCATAGCGAAGTCCTTCATTTGGAATGGTAAACGTCCCAGATTACATTTCAGTATGCTGCATAGGCCGATTGACAAAGGTGGGCTAGGCCTACCCAAGATTTTTTTTTATTATTATGCATTCGGTCTCAGACATTTGGCTAATTGGTCGCTTCCACCTGAGAGAGCCCCTCCCTGGTTTTGTATTGAATGGGAAGGTCTTGTCCCTATTTCACCAATGCAGATCCTTTCTATCAAACTAACCGGAGAAGTTAAGTTACACCTCGTTATCTCGCATTTGCACTCGGTATGGGCAAAAGTGTCCAAAGTGTTTAATTCAGACATTTATTTAAATGTTGCCTCGAGCATATGGCTGAACCCAAAATTATGTATTAATAAGTCCCCTTTATGCTGGTCAGAGTGGATTGTGAGGGGGGTTACTGCACTCGGTGACCTATATGAGAGTGGAGTGTTGAGATCCTTTGAAAATTTGGTTCAACATTTTGGGATTCCCAGATCTCAGTTTTTTTAGGTATTTACTGCTGCGCCACCTGCTCTTTACTATTTGTGGGAGTAGCATACACCCCCCTAAAGCGGCAGACACTGTGGGAGTGGTGATTACTGCTTTTAGAAAAGGTCATGAGGCATCAGTGTATTACTCCCTGTTAATTCAGAGTCTGGGGATGGAGCTTTAACTTCTATCAAGAGATTATGGAAGAAAGATGGGAGTGTGGGCTAGGATTCTAAAAAACGTCAAGTCTGCATCTAGAGATGCAAGGGTGCGCCTTATGCAATTCAAGATTTAGTAGTGGGGGTTAAATATTGATTCTGTGTATACATGTTTTGCTTTACTTTGTTTAATGAATGAATCAATAAAACATTTTAATCACAAAAAGAATACAAAATTGTTGCTGAGAATTTTTTTTTATGTCTAAGTGGTTCGAATTGAAGCAGGAATTACGCAGTGAAGTAAGGCCTACATTTTATTAAGCAAAACATGAAGACTCAAAGGTCAACAGTAGTACATTTATTCATTTAGCAGATGCTTTTACAAATGAAAAGGTACAATTTTAAAACCTTTTTTTGGACTCAAACTCACAATCTTTGGATTTGTAGTCCAGAGCTATAACCATTGCGCCACACAATCAACAAGTCTGACTGACACCAACAGACATTCCAAGTTTAGAGTACATAACGATTGCTGAGAAAATATTGTTAAAGCTTTCAGCCAAAGAGGAACTGGCTCCCCCAGCAGAGCCTGGTTTCTCCTAAGGTTATTTTTCTCCATAAACTAACATCTTGTGGCAATGAGCACAAAATTCCATATTCGTCTTTGGCTTGCTTACTGTGGGCCTTTTTAAGGCATGATTTTCAATCGCGTTATTAATTTAAACCGCACAATTAAGACTTTAAGACAATAAAGCATAATTTTTGTTTTGAAGCGAGCTGCTTTAACAATGTGTTTTGAAAAGTGCTTTACAAATAAAAATAAATTGACATAACTAGTAGTTTTGAATTAAAGCAGGAATTATGCAGTAAAGTATGGCCTACATTGAAGTAAGCACAACATGAAGACTCAACAGAAGGTCAACAGATGTACAATTTTTAAAACTGTTTTTTGCTGGACTCGAACTCAGTCTTTTGCACCATAGTCCAATGCTTTAACCACTGGGCCACTCAGTTGACAGAATGCTCAACAATGCAAAGAGACATGATAAATGAGCATGCAAAAGCGTTAGTTAACATGCTAAACAATTAGCATGCTAACCGATTAGGATCTAGAAAACTGCCCTGTTAGTATCTTGATTATGGTTTAGTTTTGGTTTATCACATTGTCTAAGCAAAGCATGAGTGTGCCTGATGTTTTCAAGGTTGTAATACTGTCATCATTTGATGACACCACTGTACAATGTGAGCTTGTTAATCGGAGCTGTAATGAGGCAAGCGGCCAGCTACATCAGTAACACTTTGGCTGCATTAGAACTGGGTCAGGTAGATTACACTCAGTCCCCTTAGAAATCTGTTTACTGACTTTATCAATATACTTTTTGCCAAGCATAGAGTTGTGGTTTGAGTGTTAAGATGTCAGAATAGTAATATGCTTCTATTATTACTGTAACATTAACCAATATAATATAGTAGGATTCACTTAAAAGGGTGGCTATCCAGGTGGCTACTGTACATAGTTCTGACTACTTGAGTATGTTCAGTACTTTTGCGGTCTCTTTTTCAAGAAGGACATGCCAATCAACAGTTTCCTTGAGAGATTCAACTAGAATCTGGTCTGTATTGTTAGTCTGTATTGGTCTATATTGTACGAATGAATTAAACAACACTGTGACAGTTCTTTAGATGACTCACACACATGCACATATGCACATTCACAGACAAGCTGTTGTATGCGAGCACCCACCTGGCAAGGATATCTCCTTCCGGTTGTCACTATGGTAACCAAGATCACTAAGCCCTTAGACTTATCTGTCCAAATTTGTTTATCCTTCTGTAACTCTGGGAAGTTTCCTTTTTCTCTGAATATAACTTTCCCAGTTCTCTTAATATTACTTTAACATACACTTTATGGCTCAATACCAACTAACTACACTCAGACAAATGTTTAGGCCCACACATGAATCATTAGGTACAGTAAAAGGATCAAGCTATGAACTTAAAATTTGGGTGTTTTAGCCATCTGATAAAATATATTGTATTAGTATAGGCTTGCCTTATAATTGTCCTTTATTTTGATGACCCTAATTATGTTTATTGATTTATGATGCATAATTTAATCTGCCCTACTTTTAGTGCTACTGTTCACCAAGTAAGGTGTGGGTCCTGTGACGAGGAGTCCATTAAAGTCCTCTATGTTATAGCCTACTCGTTGGACCTAGGGGAGAGGGGGACCCTACAAAAATGTTGTTGGGCACCATGGATTTTAGTGACCTGAATGTACAGTAAGATGGTCATAATTGCAAAGTAAATTCTGGCATGAAGCTGCTAACTGTGCATTATCCCACTTTTTATATGGCTACTTGCCTTATAAATACTGTAGGTATATAAATGGACATAATAGCCCTACCACTGACTACTCAAATAGGGTTGCCCCATTGAATCTCGGCCATATTGATTTAAGATGAAGAGATCTCAGATTGCTACAGGAGACATGAAAGTAGCACAGTTAAGAAATTGATTGCCTGGGACAACGGACAGTTATTCAGCCATTATGCAAAAAATAATATAAAACAAATGTTACACATACAAATGCAGTGGTTACCCAATCAGGACCAAGTATTCCAGAGAACCATTTAATAATGTATTTTACAACCCAATCATGTTATGAAAGGTTTTAATGAACTAGCTGTTATGTAATGCATGTTTACTGGTTTACATGGTACTCTGAGATTTTTCGCACCATTACAGAAAAATATATTATGATTTATGAACAGAATGTTTGTATAATACTTTTAGAATTTTTATATAATATTGTAAAGAATTCAAATAAATTCTGTACAGATTAAATCAACCTGGTTTTAGTGAGGGTGCTTGCTTGAAACAATGAAAAAATTTAAAATAAGTCAGACATCATATGTGTTTGGCGATGCTACAAACTTTGCAGTTAGTGAGTAGATTTCTTGGCACTTCTTTTGTCCATCAAATTAAAATGCACCCTCCCTTTTTTCCAAGTTAAATGGAACAGAGGGACACTTTGTACTTGTGACCGGTTCTTCATTGTATTGAGTGAACAGGAATCCCATCCATGCTGTCGCTTTAATACTGGTTCTCTGGCAGGCGATAGTGTGTGCTCTGACCCTAAAATGAGGAACAATAATGTATGGCCCTTCTGGCCACGCCTCCTTGAGAATGCTGTCCCACCCATTTCTAATATTGCATCAACTCGGTGACCCCAAGACACAGACTGTTAGTTTCAAATGAATCACACTCTGTCGCATTCACACTTTTTTTGCTGTTCATTGACTGACCGCTTCTTTAATTTTCTGACATTCTTCCATAGAATAAAAGAACAGAGCCAGACATGGAGGACATTGTTATTGCCGGAATTTCAGGCCGCTTTCCTGAGTCTAACAATTTGGAAGAATTTTGGCAGAACCTTTTTAATGGAGTGGACATGGTCACAGAAGATGACAGGCGGTGGAAACCAGGTATGCTAATATTAAAATGTCTTAGTTCAAATCAGTTTAGCAAATTGCTTTTAATCAGTTGAAATAAAAGAAAAAGAAACATTTGAATGACTTTTAGCTTTGAAGCCTCTATATTCTGCTCTATTGTAAAAGTTTAAAAAATTAACCTTTAGCAGATATTCATAGGTCTTATTCTTCTGGTATAATGGACCAAAAATATTGACTAATCTTGCACTACACAGATTTTTGTCCCATCAAATGCTTTCTAGAAAGAGAATGTCCCTTCCCCTAATTCCACCTGGAACTGACTAGCAAGTAGCAGTGATGTAATTATTGTATTGTATTATTACAACCTATTGGCTGTTTTTTTTAAAGGGGATAAGCCCTTAGATGCATCCTGCTCCTGCCCAAACTTTTTTTACTTTAAGGAATATTCCGGGTTCAATACAAGTTTAGCTCAATCGACAGCATTTGTGGAATAATATTGATTAATTTTGACTTGACCCTCTGTAAATGAATTGGGTTCTTAGGGTGAGAAAGGAGGAATCGGGAACGGTGAACTTCAACTCAGAATGGTATGTTTATTTACTAATCGGAACAAAAACACTCTCACAACACTCTCATGCCACACAGGCTCAGAGGGTGTGTTTGGGGCTCCCTCTACTGGGGTCTGGCTCGCTTTTAAATCCGTCTCCACTCTCACTGCAGTGACAAACAGCTGTTGGAGACAATCATTGACAGGTGGTGATCCTTTCCATTCTCATCTCCCGATCTCACTCTTCATTCACAAGCCGGAGCTCGTCCACGCCCCCACTACCACATACCCACTGCTGTACCTCACCTCTCTCACCGAGAGCTTCCGACTGATGTGCAGCACTGGGCGCTCCTCCCCCTCAACCTACTGGGACAACACGGCTCCCAACCCTCTTTCCGATGTGTCGGTCTGTAAAACAAAAAGGAGAGAGAAATCAGGAGCATGTAACAATGGCCCGCCACAAATCACAGCTTTCACCTGCATAAAAGCCTGTTGGCATGGCTTCATCCACTGGACTGGGTCTGGGGCTCCCAGCCAGCCAGCCCCATGAACTGTCTCACCTCCTTTTTGGTCTTGGTTCTTGGACAGGCTGCAATCGCTGCGGTCTTATCAATTTGGGGACGCACCTGCCCTTGACCCAAGTGGAGCCCCAGATACCGTACCTCCACCCGTCCAATTGCTTACTACTTTGGGTTTGCCGTGAGTCTCGCCTGCCGCAGCGACCTTAGAACCTGCCTCAGATTCTGCATGTGCTGCTGCCAATAATTATTGTATGTAATGATGTCATCCAGATAGGCAGTGGCGTACGCAGAGTGCGGTCTGAGGACTCGATCCATAAGGCGCTAAAACTTAGCTGAGGCCCCAAACAAACCGAACGGAAGGGTCATGAATTGGTGGAAGCCAAACTGTGTGGAGAAGGCCGTTTTCTCACGGGACATTGGTGTTAAGGGGATCTGCCAATATCCCTTTGTCAAATCCAGTGTCAAATAAAAACAAGCCACGCCCAACCGATTGAGCAGTTCGTCAATACGAGGCATTGGATACGCATCAAATTTAGACACCACGTTGACCTTTCTATAATCCACACAGAACTGGACGAGCCATCGCTCTTCAGAACCAGCACCACTGGGCTGGCCCAATCATTGTGGGATACTTCTGTTACCCCGATATTGAGCATGGCTTTTAATTTTTACCAGACAACCTTTTTTTGTGTTCGGATAATCAGTAGGGATGACTGTGTACCACTACCCCTGGGTTTGTTTCAATATGGAATTCTATGAGGTACGTACGACCGGGAAGGGGCGAGAACAGAGAATTTTCTTTGCAACCGGTCCACATCCATGATTTGCGACGGTGAGAGGTGGTCTCCGCAAGTGATCGGGGCGCCTTGATTGGCTTTTACATTCACCTCTGGCCCGAGCTCCTCCCTCTCCGGAACCACCATCGCCAAAGACACGGGGACCACCTCCCTCCACGGTTTTAAGAGGTGGTAAATTTGCCGTGCTCCGCCCGTTCGTTTAACCTTATAATCGATTTCCCTGACTCACCGTGTAACCTCAAAGGGCCCTTGCCACTTTGCGAGTAATTATAATTGACAGCTGACAAGGACTTTATCTCCCTGTGTAAATTCCTGTAGCCGAGGTCCCCTGTTATACAGCCGGGACTGATGTTCTTGAGCCTGTAGCAAATTCTCCTGTGTTAATTGCCCCAGTGTGTGGAGTTTTGCTCTCAGGTCAAGAACGTATTGAATTTCATTTTTGCTGTTTGAAGGTCCCTCGTCCCAGTTTTCCCTCATAACATCTAAGACACCACGAGGCTTACGCCTATACAAAAATGTAAATGGTGAGAACCCTGTTTAGGCTTGTGGGACCTCTCGAACTCTGAATAATAGGGGTTCAACCCACTTATCCCAATTACAGGTATCTTTGTGCACAAACTTCTGAATCATGTTTTTCAGGGTTTGATTAAACCATTCGACCAAGCCGTCCATTTGGGGGTGGTACACGCATGTCCGAATCGATTTAATGCCCAATAATTCGTACAGCTCGCGTAGTGTACGTGACATGAAAGTAGTGCCCTGATCAGTGAGGATTTCTTTCGGAATCCCCACTTGAGAGAGGATTCTGCACTACGTGCTGAAATGTTGCACAAAGGCACTGCTTCTGGATATCACGTTGCGTAATCCACCAGAACCAACACAAAGCGATGTCCATGTGCCATCCACTCTAATGGCCCGACGAGGTCCATACCAATTCTCGATCAAAGTGAGTGGGCACCATGGGGCTCTTGGGATGGTCGGTGGATTCACCAGCTGACATGCACGGCATGCCGCACACCACCTTCGAGCATCCCCGTGAATGCCCGGCCAATAAAAATGGGCCATTAGACGGTTTAGTGTTTTTTCTCGCCCTAAGTGACCCGCCATTGGATTATGATGAGCCATCTGGAATAACATATCCCGACGGCTCTTCAGTATCAACAACAGGGTTGTATCCTCTTTTGTCTGAGCATCCTGTGTCACTCGATACAACCGATCATTTATAATAGAGAAATACAGATATGAGAGTGCGATGTCTGGCTGAAGACATCTACCGGATAATTATGGATATCCCCATACACACACCTTCACCTTGTGACTTGCACCCAAAGCCTTGTCTTAAACCAGGCATTGATGGATGGAGGTCAGTGATACTCCCGATACTCACAGGTATGCAGTACATCCCAGCTCGATCAGGGGCAGCTTGTGGCACATCGGGGAGCTGGATCAAGGTCCCCATCTCCATCAGCGGGCATTGGTCCTGGAAATTCCCAGGCTCCCCGCAGTGCCAGCAAACCGCTGTTAACTCCACTATCATTGCAATGACAAACAGCTGTTAGAGACAATCATTGACAGGTGATGATCCTTACCCTTCTCATCTTCCGATCTCACCATTCTCATCTCCCGATCTCGCTCTCCATTCACAAGCCGGAGCTCGACCACAACCCACTACCACACCCTCCTTTTCTTTAAATGTTTTTTTCAAAAATTTGGGTTCCAGTGAGGCACTTACAATAGAAGTGAATGAGACAATCCGTAAACACTAAAATAGTCACTGTTTCAAAAATATAGCCAGACGGCATAAAAACAATATGCATGTTAACATGATTTTAGTGTGATAAAATCGCTTTCTAACCTTTTATGAGTAAAGTTATAGCCAATTTTATAAATATTAAATGACTGAAAACTGGCGATTTAAACAATTTTACAGCTCAAATTATACGAGTTTTAACAGAAGTACTGTAAGTGATTTTATAAAATGATAAGCTACACATCCCTGCCTTTTAAACACTCAAAAATTGGCCTTCCATTGTAAGTGCCTCACTGTAACCTCGATTTTTGCTTTTTTTCAAGAAAAGGAGGGATTTGAAATTATTTTTTGTGGTAATCAACATTATGCCACAAATGCTGTCAGTTGAGCTTAACTTGTACTGAACCTGGATATTCCTTTTCACATTTTGAAACATGTACTTAATTTGCATAATTGTCTCTTATTTAATGGTGGGTCTGCATTTGGTATGTAGTGTCTTTCATATGCTGGTCTCCTTGCCTACCTGGCTTCTGCTCTGTTGCCCTGTCCGTCTGGCTTTGGGACTGGCTTATGAAGGGCCTGTCTCTCTTCTCTCTGTTGGCACCAAACTAATACTTGCAGTCATAACCATCAGCAGGCTTAGAGCAATGAGTTGAGAATGCTTTTGATTCTCCTTCAATTCAAAGGCCCTTATAACCAAGCTGCAAATTTCTTTTAAAACCCTAGGTCTGTATGGCCTTCCACGAAGAAATGGAAAACTAAAGGAAATTGACAGATTTGATGCAGCCTTCTTTGGTGTGCATCCCAAACAGGCCCACACCATGGACCCCCAACTAAGGCTTATGCTAGAGATATCGTACGAGGCTATCGTCGATGGAGGTAAGTATCAGCTAAAAAAGAAAACCACTAAATCTGGTTGCCTATTTTTCCTGAAAAAAAAAAAAAAAACAATCTAAAGATTTTATTAAAGCAAATATGTCTTACAAGATAATAATACTTGTTTTCAGAGAAAATATCTTGAATTAAGTTTATTTTTCTTACCCCATTAGCAAATAGTTTTTTCTTGTTTTTAACCATAAACACTGGGAAAAAAATGATTTTGTGGTGTAGTAAATATAGCAGAAAAGATTAAGTACTTTCTACATTGAATAAGTTAGTTAAAGCATGAACTTGAAATGTAGAGTAAATTCTACATTCAAACATGTCAAAATTAATACTCTAGCTTATAAGTAAATATTACTTGTGATGGTTTATTTTTACAATGTGTTATTAATCCTAAAATAGAAAACCTTGTCATATTTATTTGCTAATTTGAATAAATTTCACTGGTAAATAAAATAAAAAAGTTTTACGTAACTTTTCGAAAGCTGGTGTTCCCAGCATGCACTGGGCTTAAATAGTTAATGGGCTTGCATGGTTTCACAGTTTGCAAGTTTATTAACGTCGTTTTTATTATTAATTTTGCTGTCACATTTGGTAACTTGTTTTGAACAGCCTTGAGTTCATTTTCTACTCAAAATTACCTGTTCCTGATCAAAAAAGTATCTGTTGATTGTCACCGTCATGGTGTTTTGTGTACCAAGTATTGATGTCTGCATGCTCTGATTCTTGTTCTATTAGCAGTATTGCAGGTTGATGTCTCATAGACTACATAGCATGCATTAAGTTTTCTGTGGGAGGTTGCTATATGTCATGTGGTATATGATTAAAACTGTTTGTAAGGAAAATTCAAAACGTGACATGTTATAAGATATTTATTTAAATTTAACTATGTTTATTCAAGCACCATGTATATCATATTTCTAAGTTATTAAATTTACTCACCCACTTTAATCAATATTGTATCATAAAGTTAAGTAGAGTTTACTTAGTTTTATACCATTAAGGTTTACTTAGAAAAACTGTGTGCAAAAGTCTTTTATTTATATATATATATATATATATATATATATATATATATATATATATATATGTGAAAAAAACAATTTGCCAATGGTGAAAATTTTTTATATTATATCTACCTGTATTTGATAGATAGAAAAATAGATTCTATTAAATCATTATCTTTCATATCTCAAGTAAATTTATCTTGTTTTAGGGATTTACTAGAAATATTTTTACTAGAAAACAAAAAGTCTGAAATTGGAAAACTGGATTTTTACTAGAAACTTTATTTTATTTTTGGCAGAGTGTAGCTTAACTGGTAACGCATGGTGCTTGCAATGCCAAGGCCATGGATTTGATTCCCAGGAAACATATGTGAATATAATGTACACCTTGTGAACGTACTGTTGGGTAAATGCGTCTGCCAAATGAACAAATGTAATTGTTATTTTCAAGCAAGTTTTGTTATATGATATAAGAGGAAAGAATTATTCTCTAGTGCTAAAGAACATAAGCAATGTCTTAATGTTTAGTAGATATAGGGTTATATTTTGTCTTAGAAACTCATTATTTTCAGTGATTTTATTTGCTGCGTGTTGATGATTAGCATGTTGATTCTTCCTTGCAGGCATAAATCCAGTGTCCATGCGTGGCAGTAAGACTGGTGTCTACATTGGTGTAAGTGGCTCAGAGGCAGGAGAAGCCTTCAGTAAAGACCCAGAGGAGCTGCTGGGTTACAGCATGACTGGCTGCCAGCGCGCCATGTTTTCCAACCGCTTGTCTTACTACTTTGATTTCAATGGTATGCAAACATTGTGACCTTTTTGAACAGTTACATCGTCTCATTTACTTTTGTTTGGAATTATTGTGTGGTCATTTTTTTTATATGGTGTGATGAAAGGTGATTTGAATTTGTGACTATTTATACAATCATGACACAGATAGTTGACTCATACCACACATGCTTTTAGACCAAGGTAACCAGTTGAAATTTTACATTATGACATCACTTATTTTGTGGGGGAAAAAAAGAAAATGAAAATCAGAGGGAAATCAGTAAAGTCAGCCTTTAACTAGTTGTATTTGATGTTTACCAAATATTCACTACTGTGTACGTGTTTTCATAAGGTCCCAGCACAGCCATTGACACAGCATGTTCTTCTAGTCTGTTGGCTCTGGAAAACGCCTTCAATGCTATTCGCCATGGCCAATGTGATGCAGCACTTGTGGGTGGAGTCAACCTGCTGCTCAAGCCCAACACCTCAGTGCAGTTCATGAAACTAGGCATGCTCAGTCCTGAAGGAACCTGCAAATCATTTGATGCCTCAGGTGTGATGACGTATATACAGAATCACTGTAATTTGTCCATTTCTTGTTCTGCAACTTTTTCTCTAGAAGGTTTCAAAGGAATCCATGTCTATAAATGTTACTCATTGGCATGACTACAATATGGCCGTCTAAATTCTTAAATCTTTAACAATGTTTGGAATGGAATACTAGCATACAGCAGCAGTATAAAACAGTGTGAGAAATTAAAGAGGGCTCAGGGCAAAAATGCCACAAAGTGACAAATTCTAAATATGAGGGCAAAAAAAAAAAAAAGCTTAGTTTTTATTGGTAACATCTGATTATATTTTTAATCTATTCTGGGCCTAGTTGCACATATTATGGCATAAAAAATGAGTTGATGTTGATTTTAATTTTATTGGTATGAGGTAATATAGTCTCAGTCTAATTATTTTTTAAATGAAGTTCTATGTAAAGTCTTGGCCAGGACACTTCTGTAAAAGAGATTCTTAATCTCAGTGAGTATTATTTCCTGGTTAAATAAAGGACAAATAAATGTAAATTAATTCATTAAATTGTTGCATTTGAAATGGAATTTATGTTAAGAATAAAATATGCTCTCATAAAAGTAGAAAATGCCACTGAAAATCAAATCCAGTGGGCAGTTACTGCCTCTATAGAAAAGTAAATTTCTGACACTGACACAACACTAAACATTTTAAGCAGTAGTATGCTACATTTAGTGCTGGGTATTATTGTATTACATGTAGTCTGGATTATGTAATCAGATTACAAAAATAAAGCTCTTGTAATTAGACTAAATTACATATTAAAATACTTGTAATCAGAGTACTGTTGCTGTACTTTTTGATGGATTACATGATTACATATTAATCAGGAAACAGCAGTAAATTGTTCATAATTTATTAACCCCCAAATTCTTCTAAATTAATTCATTCTAAATCAGCCTACCACTGATATACATTATGACTTCTCATGACAAGTAATTATTTAAATGACTAAACACTGCCAATGTATAGTATAGCTGTGAAATATAATGTCTACATTATGTCCAGTGACCTTCACTAAATTACTGGTTCTGGAAGTCTGGAAGTTTTTTTTTTTAAATGCATTTAAGCAACATAATATTAAAATAGTATAGATTATCCTACTTCAATGCATTTGACATCAAATTAAACAAGAGTCAGGTCAGAGATAATCCAAAAATAATCAGATTAGATTACCTAAAAATATATTTGAATTCCATACCAGATTGCAATTCTGAAGTAATCTACCTTGAACTGGCTATAATTGTCACATGATCTCATTACATTGCATGTTTAATTTAGTGAGTGGTGTCCAGTTATTTGCATCATTTTAGAAATAAAGGTTTTGTTAAAATAATTTTTATCCAATTTTGTATCTCAGTCACACTGTAAATGCAAGGTCAAGTCGACCACATGTGCACACGGCACATAGTATACATACTATATACTGCAGAAATGCATACTATTCTGAACGTAGCCTGTAGTTCCTGATTTGCACAACTTTTAATAAATGGAGGTTTTAAAGTATGCTTATTTTTATCTTGTTTTACTTTATAGGAAATGGTTACTGTCGCTCCGAGGCTTGCGTCGCAGTTCTCTTGACCAAGAAGTCAATGGCAAAAAGAATCTATGCTACTGTTCTCAATGCAGGCAATAACACAGATGGCTACAAAGAACAAGGTGCACCCAACAAACACACTTTCCTCTCACACACATGAAATCCCCCAGTTTGAGCAATGTCAGCTCATGTTAAACCTCGTTTATCTGCTCAGGTTAGGCTCTCTGAAGCATGGCATTATTTTTACACTGGCTGGCACATTACATGATCAGAATGAGCTTTATTGCCAAGTATTCTTACACATACAAGGAATTTGACTTGGTAACAGAAGCTTTCAGTGCACAAACAATACAGCAACATGACAGAAATAATAAAAAATAGAATAAAGAATAAAAATAAGTGGGGGCCTGCATAGCTCGGCGAGTACTGATGCTGACTACCAGCCCTGGAGTCGTGAGTTCGAATCCAAGGTGTGCTGAGTGACTCCAGCCAGATCTCCTAAGCAACCAAATTGGCCTGGTTGCTAGGGAGGGTAGAGTCATATGGGGTAACCTCCTCGTGGTCGTGATTAGGGGTTCTCACCCTCAATGGGGTGCGTGGTGAGTTGTGCGTGGATTGCAGAGAGTAGCATGAGCCTCCACATGCTTTGACTCTCCACAATGTTATGCACAGTGAGCCACGTGATAAGATGCGCGGATTGACGGTCTCCAAAGCGGAGGCAACTGAGACTTGTCCTCCGCCACCCGGACTGAGGTGAGTAACCACCACAACATGAGGACCTACTAAGTAGTGGGAATTGGGCATTCCAAATTGGGAGAAAAGGGGTTAAAAAAAATTATAAAAAAAAGAATAAAAATAAGTGAATTGAAAATAAAGTTTATATAAAAATATACAATAAGACACAAAAATATACGTATATACAAATACAGTCTGTTATATACAGATCGTGCAAGGGAATGTAATGTGCAGAAAAGGTAGGATATGTTAAATAGATATAATTGACTAAGCTTGTTATTGCACATAATTATTGCTTAATGGGGCAGTTTTAACTGTTCAAGAGATGGATGGCCTAAGGGAAAAAGCTGTTCCTGTGCCTGGCTGTTCTGGTGCTCAGTGTGCTGTAGCGCCAGCCAGAGAGCAACAGTTCAAAGAGGTAGTGGGCTGGGTAAGTGGGGTCCAGGGTGATTTTTCCAGCCCTTTTCCTCACTCTGGATGTGTACAGGTCTTAGATGGTGGGAAGGGGAGAACCAATAATCCGCTCAGCAGTCCGAACTGTTCTTCTGATGTCCGATTTGGTAGCTGAACCAAACCAGATAGTTATTGAAGTGCAGAGTACAGATTCAATGACTGCTGAGTAGAACTGTATCAGCAGTCGGCGGAGTGTAATGCTGGGGTGTTACTCCTGAATTCCACATTCATCTCCACTGCTTTGAGCATGTTCAGCTCGAGGTTGTTTGGCTGCACCAGATAGCCAGCTGTTCAACCTCCCATCGGTATGCAGACTTATCGGCACCTTGGATGAGGCCGATGACTATAGTGTTGTATGCAAACTTCAGGAGCTTGACAGAGGGGTCCTTGGCGATGCAGTCGTTGGTATACAGGGAAAAGAGTAGTGGGGAGAGCACACATCCCTGGGGGGCACCAATGCTGATTGTACAGGTTCTGGAAGTACATTTCCCCTGTCTCATTAGCTGCTGCCTGTCCGTCAGAAAGCTGGTGATTCACTGACAGATAGAGGTGGGAACAGAGAGTTGGTTTAATTTAGTCTGGAGAATAGCTGGGATAATGGTGTTGAAAGCCAAACAGAAGTCCACAAAAAGGATCCTTGCATATGTCTCCGGTCTGTCCAGATGTTGCAAGATATGATGCAATCCCATGTTGACTGCATCATCCACAGACCTGTTTGCTCGATAATCAAATTGAAGGGGATCTAGAAAGAGTCCACTGATGTCCTTCAGGTGGGCCAACACCAGTCTCTCAAATGACTTCATGACCACAGACGTCAGAGCGGCAGGTCTGTAGTCAATAAGTCCTTTGATCTTGGGTTTCTTTGGATTGGGGATGATGGTGGAGCTTTTGAAGCAGCAGGGAACTTCACACTGCTCTAGTGATCTGTTGAAGATCTGTGTGAAGATGGGGGCCAGCTGGTCATCACAGGCTTTTAAACAGACGAGTGAAACGCAATCGGGACCTGATGATTTTTTTGTCTTCTGTTTCCAGAAAACCCGGCACACATCCTGTTCACAGGTCCTAACTGCAGGTTGAGTAGCAGGAGGGGGAGGAGTGGGGTCGCAAGAGGTGTTGATTTTTGTGTGAAGAGAAGGTCAGATTGGTTGTGAGACTGGGCTTTTCAAATCTACAGTAAAACACATGCTGCCCTCTTCCCCAGTCACACTTTACTTAAAAATAACACTTCACTTACTAAAGGGAGATGGGCTGTTTACATTCTTTGGCATAAGTACAAAATAATATTGGACCCATGTGGCATGTGCTCCATTATATAGAGGAACAAATTGTCCATGCTCCAGCTCACATGTGTTCCAGAATGGCATCTTAAGGATTCAACTGCTTGTGAAGTCATAACTGCTACCTATACATCTCTACAGATTGTGGAATGTGATGTGACTTCTCTTTCCCCCAGGTGTAACGTTCCCATCAGGTGAGATGCAGCAGCGCCTTGTCCGTTCCCTTTACCAGGATGCCAACATCTCACCAGAGCAGGTGGAGTACGTTGAGGCCCACGGCACCGGTACTAAGGTCAGTCAAAATAAAAAATTGCAATGGTAACGGCTTTGTTGATTATGGTCGCAAAAAAAAAAAAAAAACTGTAATTATGACCTGATATACAATAAACACTCAAATGCAAATTGTTTTACAAGTAAGGTCTATAGTCTGGTTAGGTCTAAATATAGACTATGAGATCTTTATGGTGCTTTTGTCTGTCTGTATATTGATTTTATACACTTTTTCACAATCTATGTTTGTGAAAATCTGTCTTCTCTTCACTCCAAAAACGTGTTTCTTATATTTCTGGATATTCTGAATAAGGAGTTTATATAAACAATTCAGATTGCTACAGGCCAATGCCAACTGTATCCGGATTTCTAGAAATTAGAATATTGGCTTAATTTGGTTATGGCAGTTGGGTTAACATGTGTACATGATGCATAAATATTCAGAATATAACCAAACTCTGATTTATATTGGAATATCCTTCATTGTGCAATAGAAATAGCTTACCTTTAAGTGTTTCTTGCTGTTAAGTGGATAATGAAAATAATGCTTTATGTTCACAGGTTGGAGATCCTCAGGAAGTGAATGGCATTGTCAGTGTATTCTGTCAATCACAGAGGGATCCCCTTCTGATTGGCTCAACCAAATCTAACATGGGACACCCAGAGCCTGCCTCTGGACTGGCTGCTCTTGCCAAGGTATCTTGCTTTTTTGCCAAGGTCTTTTTAAGCATTAACTGTCCCTACTCCAAGTGTAATTGTTTTAATACTCCATGGTCATTTGGAGTTCCAAGTAATTCAAAGCCTTATGTCAAGTAAGGAACAACATTCCGATCAACCAACCAGATTTTAGGTTTAGGGTTAGGATTAGGATTAGGGCTTCAGCAGCACCTAACCTTAAACTTTCGCTTATCAGATCCCTCTGATTTTAGGGGTAGTTAATGGTGATGGATAGGGTTAAGACCAGTGGTTAAATTGGGGCAGAACAAAAAGAAAACAAATAGTCTGATATTTGTCGCATCGGAACCTGTTCCGGTATATTCCCCTAGAGCTGCACTTTTTTAAATGCACACACGCTCCACCATGCTCCGCTTCAAGCAGTTCAACCAGTTCAACCAGTGGGAAGAAATGTGTAACACCCCCAACCCTGCTCTTAGGGTTCCACCACCTCGAAAATCACAATTTAACCCTTGGTTAAGACTGTATTTGCTATCCAAAATCCATATTCCAAAGGTGAATTTAGTCAGTTAAATCACCAATGTAATTAAAATTGAATTCTTTGCAGGTGGTTTTGTCTCTGGAACATGGCGTCTGGGCTCCCAACATCCACTTCCATGATCCAAACCCTGACATTCCCGCTCTGACGGATGGCCGGGTTCATGTGGTGACAGAGCCCATTCCTGTCCGTGGTGGCATCGTAGGCATCAACTCATTTGGCTTCGGGGGCTCAAACGTCCATGTGATACTGCGTCCACATGGTCCAAAAGCACTAGATCAGACAATGCCACCTCTGATCCCCAGACTCCTACAGGTCTCTGGGCGCACTGAGGAAGCCGTCACTTACATCCTCAAAAGAGCCCAAGAACATAAGGAGAACCCAAGTTTCCTGTCTCTATTGAATGAGGTGTCTGGAGTTCCAACAGCAGGCATGCCATACAGGGGCTATGCACTGATTGGAGCCCAGGGAGAGGTTACAGAGGTTCAGCAGGCCCAGCCCACACCCAGACCCCTCTGGTACATTTGCTCAGGTGAGAGGGCATGTATTTGTGATTGTAAATGTTTTAAAGAGGGTCATACCATAAGGAATCAAATCTTTCTTGGACTTCTGAGATAAAAGCGTTTGATGTACTATGACAACATACTGTAAATTTTAGAAGTCAAAACTTAACTCAAAAAAGAAACGTATCTGCAAAAATTACTTGTTCTGAGCTTTTGCAACTTTCTGACGTCAGATGGATGAATACACTCGTCAATGACCGCAAACCATGCAGCTATAGCTGGGTTTTTATCACGTATTTTTTATGCGCATTTATGCGCATGCCAAGATACGAATAAAATCTCCTAAATGTGAATAAACAAATGTATATGCTCACTTGAGGGATACTATTTTTATTCTGCAAGTATAAATATGCATAAAGTATGATGGAAACACATTTACCGAATAAACTCCTATTGAATTGATAATGAATACAAGATGCGCATCAAAAAAAGTCATGTGACTGAATAACTCGTTCATAACTGGACTAACCAGAGGACCAATCTTCGAATCTGAAATGTTGCTCTGGGCATCCTGAAATAATGGTGTCTAAAATATCCAAATTCTGCATAGAGTTTGCAGAGCAAGTAAGTCGAATATAAACTTCAACTGTGCCGAAGAGCAGGTTTATTGAAGCTTTTGAAAAATATATCATAGATCCGCAAGGCAAAGACAAAAGGAAAGAGGAACGCTCACACATAGTCCTCCCAGAACTGTGTGATGCACTGTCACTCCTAAACATGAGACAGTTCTTTACAGTGTTTTGTCTGTGTGCTCTAAACCGCAGTTATTTATTAAAGGAATATTCCAGTTTAAATACAAGTAAAGCTCAATCGACTGCATTTGTGGCATAATGTTATTACCATAAAAATACATTTGGACTTGCCCTTTTTATCTTAGAAATAAATAAAAATAAAAAATAATTCTTTGTTGCAGTGAAACACTTACAATGTAAGTGAATGGGGCCAATCTGTAAACGTTAAAATATTCACTGTTTCAAAAGTAAAGCCACAAGATGAAAACTATGCATGTTAACATGATTTTAGTGTGATAAAATCGCATACTAAGCTTTTCTGTGTAAAGTTATAGCCAATTTTACAACTTCCTTGCCATGATGATGTAATGTCAACAAACCCTAAAATGACTAAAAAGGACGATTTAAACAACTTTACAGCTCAAATAAAACCATTTTAACAGAAGAATTAATGTAAGTGCTTATAAAATTATAAGCTTCACATTTTTGCCTTTTTAAACCCTCCAAAAATTGCCCCCATTCACTTCCATTCTAAGTACCTCGCTGTAACCTCGATTTTAGCTTTTTTTTTTTTTTTTTTTTTTCAAGAAAAGAAGGGACGACAAATGTCACATGCAGTCGATTGAGCTTAACTTGTTTTGAACCTGGAATATTCCTTTTAATAAGAGTCACAGTGGCAACAATTTCTCCTGAAGTGACTATTTTGTTTGTTTGAACTGCACATCCTCCACCATTAAATTGTAGCCTTTATTAAATATTATAATATAAAATTTATATGGTTTTTCGCGCAAATTACATTTGCAACACCAATGGAAACATAGCTTATGAAGTTTTTTCCTTTGTATTGATCCTAGAGGTCAATCTGTTACATTTGGATCCTCAATTTTATCAGACGTCTTTTTGCTCAGCCAATTTGCAGGTCAAACTTGAAATTTGGGATGCAGCGAAAACAACTTTGCATGGGCTTGCATTTCCATTCTCTCGCATTTTAATGAATATGAATTGAAGGGAATGGAGCCCTGTTGCTCATTTGAAATGCGAAAGTGGGCCTTTCTTAAAGGCATAGCATCAAAAACAAGACCGTCTTAGTTTTGAATGGCATACTACCATACTACTCTTACTATTTCTGCTGTAAAAAGATAGAGTAAGAGTATTATAGTAGTTTGCCATTATGTACTCAGCCACTGTTTATTTTTAACGGTCAGAGAGATTGGAAAATTGAAAAAAAAAAAAAACGAAAACAAAAACAACATTATTAACATTTATAAATGGACCGCATGGAAAAAGTAGCAAAAATAATCAAGTACCAAAATAAACCCATTTAAAGTTTACATACTATCACATTGGCTGTATTTTCAAGTATGTTCTGTGATCAGCTGACCTATGTTGGTTTTTCTTTCTCTCTGTCTTCTACCAGGTATGGGTACACAGTGGGCAGGTATGGGCCGTACTCTGATGCAGCTGCCTGAGTTCCGGGAGTCAATTCAGCGTTCGGATGTGGCTCTGAAGGCTATTGGGCTTTGTGTGTCCCGCCTGCTCATGGACGCTGATGAAAGCACTTTTGAAGACACCGTCCATGCATTTGTTGGTCTTGCAGCCATCCAGGTCAGTCTCCCCTAAATCTAGAGAGGCCCTATGTACAGTGCCAGAGTGACTGGAACAGGACTGACATCAGCAGAATTTCTCAATAAATGAAGTAATCCCTGCTGAACATTGTGACTGGTGTCAGCCGGCCAAATGTTGCAATAGACTCCCACAATAAGTCATAATTTCAACAGTTGCTTAGTGCGCAAGATTCTTAAAGGAATAGTTCACCCAAAAATCTAAAATCTGTCATTTACTCACATAATTTTGTTCCAAACCCACTTTCTTTCTTCCATGGAACACAAAAGAGGTTTAGCAGAATGTCCCAGGTGCCCTTTTCCATATAGTATCATTAAAAGTTGCATTAAAGTAAACCGCACAATGTATGCACTAAATTCCAAGTATTCTGAACTAATACGACAGCTTTGTGTAAATAACGGACTGAATTTAAGTTATGAACTGATAATCTTCCCCTCTGATGTAGCTCTCAAATCTCATTCTGGTTTCTGCATATACAAACTTGCCATGCTTCGATTGGTCATGGCTAGATACAATGCAGTTTAGCATAATTGACGTTAAACCTGCAAGTTTGAATATCCACTAGCACTAGTCTGCTGGTTTTGTACTTGCTAGATGGGTTAGCTCACACATGACCATGGTTTACAAACGTGAATGCATTACTGTGAATTTTCCAGGTTGCCCAGATTGACATGCTACAGAAGATGGGTCTACAGCCAGATGGGATTGTAGGACACTCTGTGGGAGAGTTAGCGTGTGGATACGCCGATGGCTCCCTGAGTCACAGTGAGGCCATTCTAGCTGCTTATTGGAGAGGACGCTGTATTAAAGAGGCCAACCTGCCCCCTGGAGGCATGGCTGCAGTGGGTAAGTGTGGCAGCTGATGTTTTCACAGGCTTTGCTTTGTCAATCAGACACAAAACGGAGAGCTTCCCTTCCTTGTGAATTTGTCTTTTGTTCAGAAATGGATGCTGTAATTTAGGGGTGTTATGTCCTGTAAGGAGACTAAAGTGTCTGTGAAGAGCATGCTTGGGTATTGTTAGTACTGGACCAATGAAATAATCTAGTAAGAGCATTGCAAATAAATCATCTTAATCTGGCCCTACTTGAACAGAGTAGGAGGGTTAAATAATAAACTAAAGATAAATGTACACGACTGAAAAGACTTGTTTTCATAGAATATATCTTGAATTTTGTTTTATTGCCTATTGGCAATTTGTTTTCTTGTTGTTAAGCGTGCATTTTGTTTGTAAATGTATCTTTTTTTTTTTTTTTTTTTTTTTTCTTTTTTTTTTAAAGCTTTTGATGTTTTTACTGCAAAAACAAGACGTAAATTCTGATTGAGAAAAGGTTTTATTACAGTTAGTATTTAAAGTGTGTTTTAAATTCATTTAGTTTTTAGTCCACAGGGCCAAAAGTGCCCATAATTTTACACTTTTTTTTCTCTCTCTCTCTCACACTGAACTTTCCGTCCTCTTTGTACACTTCCAAGGCCTAACATGGGAAGAATGCAAAGCTCAGTGTCCACAGGGTGTTGTTCCTGCTTGTCACAATGCGGAGGACACTGTCACCATCTCTGGCCCTCAGGTATATGCTCTCTGGCTCTATTTCTTTTTGTTTTCTCTCCAAAGAAATTGAGCACCACCTATAATTATTTATTTATTTATTTATTTTTTTTTTTGAATAATGAAAGTATTCATACTAGTGCCTAATAGAAAGTGTTTGGTTATGCAGGAGTCTGTCAGCAAGTTTGTCTCCCATCTGAAAGAGAGCGGTGTGTTTGCCAAAGAAGTGCGCAGTGCCGGTGTGGCTTTTCACTCATATTATATGGCTGCCATTGCTCCTGCCCTGCTGACTGCACTGCAGAAAGTGAGTAGTTTTAGAGATTTGCTCTCTCCCAGTGCCCTCTGGTGGTCATTAGGTTTTTGGTCAAAGACCTCTTTGAAATGTCTACTTTATGATTAATGAAACTTGTTAGCAGTGGTGGGCAAAGGTGATTTAGGTCACGTCCACACTAAGTTTTAGCTTCATTTATGCCTCTCATCCACACTAGAACAGCATTTTCCTCCACCGAAAACTGAGCATTTAAAAAACACTCTTCATTTCAGCATACATTTGGAAAATCAAGTTCAAGTGTTTTTTTTTTTAATGTCATATTTCCTCCCAAACTCTTATTGCTCCCATAATTCTCAGAACTCTTTTTACTCTTATTCTGAGTTTTTTTATTAGTTCCTAATTTTGTCAGTGGGGATTCTCGTTTGATTTTCATTACTGTAATAAATAAATTATTTTACTGTATTACAGTTAAAATTACAGTGACTGTAGTATGATATACTTTTAAATTGGTGTAAATAAATTTAGATTTAAATCATTATAAACTAAAGGGAGTACAACAAATACTACCATGATGTATAAATGGAAGGGAAATCTGCCTCATTAAAATCATGAAAAATGGTCCAAAATAGCCCATAATTAAAACAAAACATAATTTCTAGTACCTTTTTTTTTATTTTTATTTTTTATTACCTATACCTATTTTATATCATGAGATTCACCCTGCCAGAAAACCAGTTAAAAGGACAAACCAAGAATATATTAAAAACTGCCACACTATGCTGCTGCTTGTCTCACACCACAGATAAGACCTGACTTCCTATCTCTGTGTGTGTTCTCACAGGTAATTAAGAACCCAAGGCCTCGCTCGGCACGCTGGATCAGCACGTCAATCCCTCAGACAGACTGGGACAGCCCACTATCACGCTACTCTTCTGCCGAATATCACGTCAATAATCTGGTCTGCCCTGTGCTCTTCCAGGAGGGTCTCAGCCATGTTCCAGACAATGCTGTGGTGGTAGAAATCGCCCCACATGCCTTGCTGCAGGTAAAAGCGCATTACTTTCCCATAGATGTATTGCATAAACTGACTTTGACACTAATCCAGTATATTTTACAGTAAACAGTAGAAAAGCAGCATGTCTATGTCCTATTCCTATCAATAAACATACCTTGAAGATTAGAATTTAGGTCCATTTTTATTATGAATTTACCATTGATCCACCTACAGGCCATCCTGAAGCGTAGCTTAAAACCAACCTGCTCCATACTCCCCCTGATGAAGAGAGGACATGCCAACAATCTGGAGTTCTTCCTCTCTCATGTGGGCAAGATCTTCATGAATGGGTTGGTTTGTTCATCTTTAATTTTTGAAATGCCAGCATTTCAAATGTTCATGATCACTAACACACCCTCTTTTACCCTTGCAGAATTAATGTGAACAGTAATAAATTATATCCATCTGTGGAATACCCTGTTCCGGCAGGGACCCCCCTCATCTCTCCTCACATTCAGTGGGATCACTCCCAGATCTGGGACGTCCCCAAGGTGGAAGATTTCCCTGCTGGCTCAGGGGGATCCACCTCAGCCACTGTGTACAATATCGGTGGGTAGTTCTTTATTAGTAATTATATTTATCTCCAGCTGAACTGCAATTATTAAAGTTCAGAGATTTGAAGTTGCAAATATTCTCTCTATTCTCTGCACTCTCACCTTTGCCATCTTGTCATGCTTTATTTTAAACACCTGGCTTTGTTTTGTCCAGACATGAACCCAGAGTCTCCTGATTACTACATGATTGGTCATTGCATTGATGGACGAGTGCTGTATCCAGCCACAGGATACCTTGTTCTAGCCTGGAGGACTCTTATGAGATCCCTTGGTACTGTCATGGAACACATGCCTGTTACATTTGAGGACATCACCATCCACAGAGCCACCATCCTACCCAAGACAGGTAAGAGATTTGTTTTCTGTGTACTGTCGGTCTAGAATTTTTTTTTAGTAAATTTGATACTAAACCAAAAGAACTATAAGGCAGCTAGTCCATGTGACTTAGTGCTAACTGGATTGTTTTTGTGTGAACTATATCAAAGGATCTGTGCAATTGGAGGTGCGGCTCATGCCCGCCACTAACCGTTTTGAGGTGTCTGAGAATGGAAATCTGGCTGTCAGTGGTGAGTTTTCACACTGTTTGCTTAAAAGTCAACATGAAACAGCATTTGGAGCCCATTTTACTTCTGTAATTTGACATATTTCTGGGTGAAACAGGATATTTAACAAAAAGTGGGCATTCCATACCATAATGGACACAGACCTGAATTTGACTTTGCTAAAAATGCTTAGTAGTCATCCAAGTGGCTTTTGGTTAACAATATGCAGTAGCACACATGGCCTAGGTGATGTCAGCATATGTCAGACATTTTTTTTTTTTTGTTGATGAATCCTGCACAATAAGACCAGAAACTTGTATTATTAAAGTAATTGGGGTCATTGGTTTCATGTTGACTTTAAAATAGATCCTTGCGGTTTTGTGAGTTGGCAAGATATTATATTTAAGATTCATAATTGCTCTTTACCCCTACGATATCCTTGGTGGTCACAGGTAAGGTTAATGTCTTGGAGGATGCCGCCCTTGATGCCTTCCATGCTGAGCTGGCTAAGCCAGTGGCTGCAGAGCAGGAAGATCCCAAACTGCATTTGAAAGCTGGAGACATCTATAAAGAGCTGCGTCTGCGTGGATACGACTATGGCAAGACCTTCCAGGGCATCTTGGAATCAAACAATGCTGGTAATTTCCATCTAATGCATCTAACTTTAATTGTGATGGTCAAAGGACACTTTTAGGCCAATCCTGAGCTCTTGAGAAAAGTTTCTATTCTGGTTCTCACAGGTGATTGTGGAAAGCTTCAGTGGACGGGTAACTGGGTGACCTTTTTAGATACAATGCTGCAGATGATTGTGGTGGGACTGCCTGGTCGTAGCCTGAGACTCCCCACCCGCATCCGCTCTGTGTGTGTGGACCCCAAACTGCACAATGAGAGAGTGAAAGACTATGCTGATGACCAGAAAGGTATTGGACTCCACCAAGAGAAAGTCTGACATAACCTGAGTAATTTGAAATGTTTCTGACCAAAATTCCTTTGTTTGCTAACATTCTCTTCAGCCATTAATGTCCGTGTTAACCGTTGCCTGGACAACATCACAGCTGGAGGGGTTCAGATCTGCGGTCTACATGCTACTGTAGCGCCTCGTCGCCAACAGCTTCAGACCCCACCCACTTTGGAGGAGTTTGCGTATGTTCCCTATGTGGAGTCAGATTGCCTGAGAACCAATGAGAAACTGGGCGACCAATTGAGGCATTGCAAAGGTATGAGATTTTTTTTTTATGAACATATTACTGGCATGTTGAAAATATGTTGATTTGCATGTTGAAAATGTGTAATTGAATAACCTTTAATGAATCAAAAATATATCCTGTATGCAGTATGAGCCTGTGTACTGTACCTCCCTGTGACTAAGAAAGAAAACTCAGTGTACTTATTCTTCCTGTTTTGTATGCACAGGTCTAATACTGCGTCTTCAGAGGAAGCTGGCCAATCAGGGAGTGAAGATCTCCATCCCTGGGCTAGAAGGTGCAGCAGAGGGTCTACTGATTGGAGCGGAGACAGAGAAAGGCCTGTTGCGGCTGCTGTCAGTGCTGTGCAGGCTGGAGCTGAACGGAAACCTGCGCTCTGAGCTGGAGCAGACAGTGCAGAAGGAGAGAGAATGTCTGCTGCAGGACCCTCTGCTCAATGGCTTGCTGGACTCTCAGGCATTACGCCACTGCTTGGACACATCCCTGGAGAACAGCACCCCTGGAAAACTCAAAGTTCTGGAGGTACGGTAAAACGTTTGTTTAGAATGATAATTTAAATAGCCTGAGCAGATTATTAAGAAGCTTTTTTTCAGTTTTTTGAGATGTCAAATAAAAGAGCGCAACCATAGCGTTCCAGAAGTAACAAAAAATACTAGAGTGCAACCTCAGGGTTCCGGAAGTAATGTAAAATAATAAAGCGCAACAATAGGGTTCCGAAAGTAATGTCCAATAAAACAATGATGAGCCAAAATATTGACCACCTGCCTAATATGCTGTTGGTCCTCCGCGTGCCACCAAAACAGCATTGACCTGCTGAGGCATGCACTCTATAAGACCATGCACTCTATAAGACCCCTGAAGGTGTCTTGTGGCACCAAGACATTAGCAGCAGGTCCTTCAAGTCCTGTAAAGCTGGGCTCTCACTACCCGACTGTCAGACTACCTAAATCGCAGTACTGCTCACATTACACAACAAGATTTGTAGTTATCTGTCATATTTTTGTCTTAGCAGCGCTCATACTACACAACAGAATGCAGACAAGGTGCCCAAACTAAAATATCTTTGACCAAGAGGCAATGCTGACCAACAGCAAAACATCGTTTTCTCACATGAATTCATGCGAAAAATTTGAGTGATCACAAGATTTATCCAAGAACGGAGGATCACGATCAGCTTGTCAGAAAAACAAAATAATTTATGGCAGCAACAATGTTTGGAAAGATGTGGGCAGGCTATCTGTGTCTGTTTTGGGGGGAAAAATAAAACTGCACA
Organism: Myxocyprinus asiaticus; assembly: GCF_019703515.2. Classification (NCBI taxonomy): domain Eukaryota; kingdom Metazoa; phylum Chordata; class Actinopteri; order Cypriniformes; family Catostomidae; genus Myxocyprinus; species Myxocyprinus asiaticus. The sequence continues at coordinate 32,536,456 of NC_059375.1, forward strand.
GTGTCAAGTAGAGTGCACAGACCATATATTTATTTATGTAAAAATTAAAAGGAAATCCAACAATGTGTGCAGTGTGTAGGATGCATTATCCTGCTGAAAGAGGCAACTGCCATCAGGGAATGCCATTGCCATGAAGGGGTGTACCTGGTTTCCAACAATGTTTAGGTAGGTGGCACGTGTCAAATTGTCATCCACATGAATGGCCGGACCCAGGGTTTCCCAGCAGAACATTGCCCAGAGCATCACACTCCCTCCACAGTGCATCTTGGTGCCATCACTTCCCCAGGTAAATGGTGCACATGTACATGGCCGTCCACGTGATGTAAAAGAAAACAGGACTTATCGGATCAGGCGACCTTCCTTCACTGTTCCAAGGTCCAGTTCCGACGCTCGCGTGCCATTGTAGGCGCTTTTGACGGTGGACAGGGGTCATCATTGGCACTCTGACTGGTCTGCGGCTACGCAGCCCCATATGCAGCAGGGATCGATGCACTGTGTGTTGTGACGCATTCCTTCCATAACCATCATTAAAATGTTCTGTGACTTGTGCCACTGTAGACCTTCTGTCGGTTCGGACCAGACAGGATAGCCTTCGTTGCCCTCGCACATCTATGAGCCTTGGGCGCCCAACACCCAGTCGCCTGTTTGTGGTTTGTTCCTACTCAGACCACTGTCAGTAGGTGCTCACCACTGCTGACCGGGAGCACCCCACAAGCCTTGCTGTTTCAGAGATGCTCTGACCCAGTCATCTGGCCATAGCAACTTGGCCCTTGTCAAAGTCGCTCAGGTCTTTACTCCTGCATTCAACATGTTGACTACGAGAACTGATTGTTCGCTTACCATCTAATCTACCCAGACCTTGACATGTGGCCTTGTTAGCAGATGATAAACGTTATTCGCTTCACCTGTGAGTGGTCATAATATTTTGTCTTATCAGTGTAGAGCGCAAAAGCTGGATTAGAAGTAACGTTCTTGAGCGAAACGATAGCATTGCAAGGTAACATCAAATAATAGAAAATAACCGTAGGATTCTGGAAGTAATGTTAAATAATAAAAGCGCAACAATAGAGATGCGGAAGTAACAAAATACTAGAGCGTAACAGTAAGGTTTTGGTATGTAATAGTAGGGCGTAACAGTAGGATTATTTTTTTTATAAAATCAAATAATAGAGTGTAACAGAAGGGTTCCGGAAGTATTGTCAAATTATAAAGCATAACAGTAGAATTTTGGAAGTAACATAAAATAACAAAGCTTAACAGTAGAAATTTGGTGTTAACATAAAAAAATAGAGCATAACAGTAGAATTTTGGAATTAACATTAAATAATAGATCATAACAGTAGGGTTTTGGAAGTAACATCAAGTAAGAGCATAACAGTAGCGTTCCGAGGTAACAACAAGTAGTAGAGTGCAGAAGTAGGATTTCGGAAGTAACATCAAATATAATAGATTGAAACAGTAGAGTTCCGGAAGTAACGTCAAATATAATAGATTGAAACAGTAGAGTTCCGGAAGTAACCTCAAATTATAGTGCGTAACAGCAGGGTTACGGGGTGTAACAAGTAACTCAAACTACTCGTATTTGTATATCTGAATATTTTTTTGTCATAAGCACACCAACTCTTTATTTATGCCTTGTTATTAAGTTATTTTGTAGGGGGGAAAAAAAACAAAAATGAAAAAAACACAAAAAAAAAAAAAAAACAGAAGTGCATTGTTTTTATAATTATCAATGACTGTAAATCAGTAATTTTTATATTGTACCATAATTTTTGATTTGATTAAGTTTGATTTGCAGTGCTTGGGATGAGTAGTATATTCTCTCATTAAAGCATATTTAATGATATACTTATGTATACGATAATATATAATATTATTTATTTATTTTTATTTAATTTTTTTTCATGGCAATTTTTTAAAATCCCTATAGAGAAAATTAATAAGAAAAACACCTTCATAATTAATGACAGTGAAAAGATAGTGGCCATTGTTCTATACAGGCATTGACTGACGATAATGAATACAGGAAGTTTTCACCATTTACTCTTCCTTCTGTAGGCTCTTTCTGGCGATGGCCGTGTATTCTCCCGGGCTGTTGGCCTCCTCAATATCCAGCCAATGCTGCGTCTGGACTACACAGCCTCAGACATCTCCACTGACCAGCTTGCTGCTCACCAGAGCTCCCTGGAGGAACAGGGCATCTCATCCGCTCAGTGGAACCCTCTGCAGGGCCCAGCAACAGGCACTCTGACTGGGACTGACCTAGTTGTGTGTAACTGTGCTGTAGGATCAGTGACCAACCCTGCATTGCTGATAGAGAACCTGACTTCAGCTACAAGGGAGGGTGGTTTTGTGTTGCTCCACACCCTACTGAAAGAAGACACTCTGGGGGAAACCGTAGCCTTCCTTACATCTCAAAACAACAGGGATAGTTTGTTGACTCAGGTGTGTACAAGTGTTTAGTGATGGAGAAAAAAAATACACTTTATTTTGCCAAGTTGATTAGATCCACAACATAGATAAAAGTGACATATTTGAGTATCAACGCTTTATTTAAATAATAACATTAACTTGACGTTGTTTTGTCTATTCTTTTATCTTGTTTCGTCTGACTGTCCTCTGTGTTGTTCTCATAATTCAAAATCTGTGTTTTGATTTCAGACTGAATGGGAGAAGCTCTTCCATCAGGCCTCTCTGCATGTGGTCATGCTTAGGAAATCCTACTACGGCTCAGCCTTGTTCCTTTGCCGCCGACAGACCCCTCAGAAACAGCCCATTACTATTTCTGTTGACCCCACTGACTATAAATGGGTGGAGACTCTAAAAGTGAGTCCTAATCATCTATATATATGACATATACAGCAATGCAGGCTCATTTACTATTTTTTTTTTTTTTTTTTTTTTTTTTTTTAGCATTGGGATTGTAATTAAAGAAATAGTTCACCCAAAATTAATAATTCTGTTATTTACCAAACCTGAATGTTCACGCTGCTCTTTTCTAAACAATGAATGTGAAAGTAAATCTGGTGGAACCATGCAATAGCTTTGTGTGAGGAACAATCTGAAATTAATGTCATTATTCTCTAAAAATCAATCCCAAAAGTAGAGCTGTCAAAATGACACATGCGATTAATTTAAAAAGTTGAATGCATTAATTTTTCTTAATTGCGATTTAAGGCATTTACCGTTAATACAGCATAAACTTGCATAAACACTGGTTGGAAGGGCGAAACCTTTGCCATATGTCCGCCTGGACTCATTACACTGATGCACACACAACAGTGATTCAGTTTCAGAGATAAAGCGATGGGAAAAGGAGCGCTTAACGCAATTTTTTGTACAAAACAAGCCTAGATGGAACTTGACAGAAATCAAGTATTTTTAGCATAAATAAGGCTCATTTTCATTACCACAGAAGCACACCAAGTCTTAACTATCACCAAAAAGCAGACAGAGACGTTTTTGTCTGCAAACGCTTTTCATGTAGAGTTCAAAGTGGTGCTTGATGCTGGCGCTGATGCCCTGATGTGAATCATGAACGTGACTTCACGATTGCTGTAACAAATCAGATAGCCACAGTCTACCGGCAGATTAATATAGTGGAGGGTGAGAGTTTAAGAGATTTAATGCCCATTGCAATGAAAATGCAACCTATGTGGGGACTAGTTTTTCCAATTCGTCAAACTCCCACTTAGACTTTGGGAAACGTTTAATGTTACTTGAATTGGTGCTATTTTAGTGCATTTCTATCTTTATACTTTGGAAGGCTTTGTTTGGAAAATGTTAATAAAACATTATATTGTTACATATTGTTTTCTTTCCTAAGAAGAAAATAAATGGATTTTGATAGGAAAAGGAGTATATTTAGAGTCAAATTTCAGCGCTTTTAAAATCCGCAATTAATTATGATTAGCTACGAAAAATTACGTGATTTAATCGCAATTTAAAAATTTTAATCGACTGACAGCACTACCCAATAGTATATTCAAATGTAACACCAAGTGCTGAACCTGCTGCTAAACTTCTCCTTTTGTGTTTCATGTTAGAAAAATTACATGATTAAAACAGCATCTATTAAATAAGAATTTTAGGTTTGCAATAAGATTGACAACTGGCTCGATAATGATCTGAATGAAATGAATCCACATGTATACAACCAAAACTCACTCTCTCTCTCTCTCTCTCTCTCTCTCTCTCTCTCTCTCTCTCATCAGAGCACTTTGGCTGAGTCCTCTGATAGTCCAGTCTGGCTCATGGCCACCCAAGGTCATAATGGAGTGGTGGGAATGGTGAACTGCCTCAGACAGGAGCCTGGAGGCAACCGTATACGGTCAGTCCACTTACTGTGAATTTAGTCTGAAAGACCCATTAATGCACTTTGTGTTCCACACATGCTACTGTAATGATTGTTGATATCAGTTACAGTTATGCAGTTCTCACATATTGACTTGTCTTTTGAAAGCCCACAGTAAACAGACTGTGATATTGATCTATATGTCCTTTTTTTTTCGTCCCCACTAGGTGTGCATTTGTTTCTAATCTAAGTAAGAATGAAGCAGCCCCCTCCCTTGTTGCTACACATAAGGACATGCTGGATGTGCTGCAGAAGGATCTGACCATGAACGTGTACCGTGATGGACTGTGGGGCGTTTTCAGACACCAATTACTCACACAAGGTGAACAAATATCTTATTATCCTTTAAATGTACATGTAAATGTACAAAGATGGAGAGGAATTAATGTAATAAGAGATTCATAATGCTTTTCAATGTGTTTATGTTGGCCTCAAGACCCATGAAATCAAAATTTGAGTTTTGTAGCTTTTAGTCCATATGTGTTAGCTTTGATGCTGTCTATTGTGTACTTCTTAACATTGAAAAGCAGATACTTTTCACTTTTGATTTTTTGATACTTTTGAACGCCCCTTTTGATTGTAACTTTGATTGTGTTGAGTCTTTTGAGTGTTTTTTGATCCTTCTTTATTCTGTGTATTCATGCATAGATCTAAGTGAGGAGTTGACAGAGCAGGCATATGTGAATGTCCTGACTCGTGGTGATCTCTCATCATTGCGCTGGATCGCTTCACCGCTACGTCATTTTGTCCCTTCCAGCCCCAATGTACAGCTCTGCCGCGTTTACTACGCCTCCCTCAACTTCAGAGACATCATGCTGGCCACTGGAAAACTGCCTCCGGATGCAATCCCTGGTTCGTACCCATCCCCATTTTCAATAGCTCTGACCCCAGCTTAGCTGGTATATGCGAAAAAAAGAATTTCACTGTATATATGCAAAAATGTAAAATGTGTAACGATAAAGGCTGCTTCTAATATAAGATATTTCGCATTGGTCTGCCTCTAGAGTAGTGGACGACTAATAGGTGTTTTTTTTTATTTTTTTATTTCACATATCTTGTTTTTATATATAACTACTTGGAAGTCTACTGTGTGTTTTTTCTTATTATTTTGCTTGTGCAGGAGATATAGCATTGCAGCAATGCATGCTGGGAATGGAGTTTTCAGGACGAGACCCCAACGGGCAACGAGTGATGGGTTTGCTGCCAGCTAAAGGCCTGGCCACCTGTGTAGATGCAGACAAACGCTTCCTTTGGGATGTTCCCTCTAGCTGGTGAGACCCTAACACCTCTCTAAATCACTTGGGGCACTCTTGAATTTTTTCTTTCGTGCTCTTTTCCCCTTGTTTTTCTATGTGAAGTCTTTGATCGTTGTGCTATGTCTCACTCAGTGTTGGGTGTATCCAATTACAAAGTAGTTAGTAACAGTAATTGAATTACTTTTAAGTAAAAAAAAGTAGTGTAATACATTACATTTTAAATGCTTGTAATCAGATTACAGTTACTGACTTTTCAAATAATTACTTTTAAGTTGATTACTTGCGCTAAAGTAATATGTATAAAACATTTAAAATATGAATTAATATTTTGAATTTGAGTGGAAAACCAAAAACTCTTCTAGGAAAATTTGTTGAAAGTAAAAGTCTTAAACTAAAATAATTTGTAATGTGATTACTTTTTAGATGAAGTAACAAGTAATCTTATTACATTTTTAGAAAAGTAATTAGTCATTTGTAGTGGATTACCTATTTTGAGTAACTTACCCAACACTGGTCTCACTGTTTTTTTCAGTGTCTTGCACAGGAGTGCTGCGTTTTTTAGACGCTGTGTCAGGTTTAAAAAGAACGGAAACTTTTAAAAGGGCATCTCGAGACACCTGAGTTCTGTTATATTTGTTGCACAGTGTTTAGTGTTTAGTCTAAAAGGACCCTTACACTGAATCAAAGGGGCATCTTTCCCTGTACTTTCAACACTTATTAAAGCTGTGGTTATGTTTAGGACTCTGGAGCAGGCTGCCTCCGTTCCAGTGGTGTATGCCACAGCGTATTACTCCCTGATAGTGCGAGGACGTCTGAGGCCTGGAGAGAGTGTGCTGGTCCACTCTGGCTCTGGGGGGGTCGGACAGGCTGCTATTGCTATTGCACTTAGCATGCGCTGCAGAGTCTTTACGACTGTTGGTGAGTGTCACAATTTGTTCTTACTCAAAAGTTTAAAGGTGAAGTGTGTAATTTCTGGCTCTCGTCTTCCATTGGTTGACAAGTAGATATTCCCAGCCTAAACTCACACTATTGGTTAATCCATATTGCCACATTGGACTGGTTTGGATGCCCAAAGAGAACAATGTGGAAAATAACAGAGCTACCGTGTTTTTCAGTTTTTGGGGAAATAAGCCTTCAAATGGTTTACTAATAGTTGTCTCTGCATATTAAACTGGGCTAGGAAAAAGTATTTTAACAAAAATATCCACCAGACCATATGCAATACATATTAAAAAAAAAAAAAAAAAAAAAAAAAAAAACAGTGGTTAGTGGCAAATGCTTTCTAAATTACTAAACCCTGATGTGCATCTCGTTTTGATTGACAGGTTCTGGAGAGAAAAGGGCATATCTACAGGAGAGATTCCACCAGCTCACAGCAGAATCTTTTGCTAATTCTAGAGATGCCTCCTTCGAACAGCATGTACTGCTACACACTCAGGGCAAAGGTAAACAGACAATATTATAAAGACTCTTATCATGCAGCAACATTGTATTTGATAATATTGCTGCTTATGCAGTGTACTGCAGCATTAAACCACTGTTCTTGTGACTGTTTGTTCTCAGGAGTTGATTTAGTACTCAACTCACTTGCTGAAGAGAAACTACAGGCGAGCTTGCGCTGTTTGGCCAGGCATGGTCGTTTCCTGGAGATCGGCAAATTTGACCTTTCCAACAACACACCACTAGGTGCATCCCAGATATATTATATCCATTGCTAAGTCAATCCACAACTGACATACTGTACTTTCACTTTAAATTCTTCAAATTTCAAAGAAAAGCCATTACATTTGAGTGTCAACCGTTGAATTCTAGTAACACTCTCTTTTCAGGTATGGCTCTGTTCCTGAAAAACGTGGCCTTCCATGGCATCCTTCTGGATGCTTTATTTGAGGAGGGAAACAGGGAATGGGAGGAGGTATCTGAGCTGCTGAAGAAGGGAATTGACAGTGGTGTAGTGCAGCCATTACGTACCACCGTCTTTGAGAGGAAACAGGTGGAGGACGCCTTTCGATACATGGCTCAGGGCAAACACATCGGCAAAGTCCTGCTGCAGGTAAGTCCTCTGGTTAAAGTTCTTGAGGCTGCCTCAGAAATTAGATACTGGAATAATAAGTGGTGCTTGCTAAGGTTTAATATTAAGGACAGGTGAGGCTTGTTAAAGGAATAGTTCACCCAAAAATGAACATTCTCTCATCATTTACTCACCCTCATGCCATCCCAGATGTGTATGACTTTCAATCTTCTGCAGAACGCAAACAAAGATTTTTAGAAGAATATATCAGCTCTGTCAGTCCATTCAATGCAAGTCAACAGGGTCTAAAACTTTGAAGTTCAAAAAGCACATAAAGGCAGCATAAAAGTAATTCATATGACTCCAGTGATTAAATCCATATCTTAAGAAGCGATACGATAGATTTGGGAGAGATTTTTCAGTCATTTTTACTATAAATCTCCACTTTTAAACAGCCCTCCTAAATGCTCTTCTCTCCTAAGAGTTTTTGTTTTTGACGATTCACATTCTTTGTGCATATCGCCACCTACTGGGCAGGGAGGAAAATTTATAGTAAATAAAAGGACTTAAATATTGATCTGTTTCTCACCCACACCTTTCATATCGCTTCTGAAGGCATGTATTTAACCACTTGAGTCGTATGGATTACTTTTATGCTGCCTTTATGTGCTTTTTCAGCTTTAAGGTTTTGGAACCTGTTGACTTGCTTTGTATGGACCTTCAAAGCTGATATATTTGCTCTCTGTTTTTATCTCCTACTTCTCAGGTACGTTCAGAGGAGAAGAGCAGTGCAGTTTCTACAGTTGCTCCTCTTTCTCTTCCCGCTATCTGCCGTACCTTCTGCCCTGCCTCTCTGTCATACATCATCACTGGAGGTCTAGGTGGTTTTGGGTTGGAGCTGGCCCATTGGCTCACTGAGAGAGGTGTTCGTAAACTTGTGCTCACTTCACGATCTGGCATTCGCAACGGTAAATATGCTGAAGGATTTCATTTGATCAGTGTTTGAGAGTGTTACCTTTCCATTGACTTACATGGTCTTGTTCATGTTGGTCAAGTACTGATATGCATTGACGTGTTTGCTAGGTTATCAGGCAAAGCGTGTTAGGGAGTGGCAGGCCATGGGTATCCAGGTCCTTGTGTCCACTAGTGATGTCAGCACACTGGAAGGGACGGAACGTCTCATCACTGAGGCCTGCAGGTTGGGTCCAGTCGGTGGCATCTTCCACCTTGCCATGGTAATGTTCAGTCATTGCTTTCAATTCACTTTCATTGGCAGTCGATTAAATTATTATCATGCAATTTATATCTCTGTTTATCTGCTCATCTAGGTCCTTAAAGATGGCATGCTGGAGAATCTCACTCCACAGCAGTTCATTGATGTCAGTAAACCCAAATATGATGGAACTATCCATCTTGACAGGTAGGGAGTGCTTAATACTGTGAAACAGATGGAATATTGTTTTTATTAATTACTTGCTGTTCACTATAGCCATTCTGAGTGCTGTCAATTTAACGTGATTAGTTATTTAAAAAACTGTCAAAGTACCACAAGATGTAAACATTATACACGTTGACATGATTTCTGTGTGAATAAAATCACTTTCTAACCTTATCTATGTGAAGTTATATCCAGTATTACAACTTTGTTATAGTGACGATGTAACGTAGACAAACCTTGTAATCTGGTAAATGCTGTAATGCAGATAAATACCTGATTTTGGCTATACTTTTATTACATGTGAAAAGTGTGCATTTTAACATTTTATTGACTGGCCACTTTCACTTCCATTGTAAGTGCCTTACTATAATCGTGATTATTTGTTTTAAATAAATGAGAGATGAGTTGAAATTATTTTTTTATAGTTGTCAACATTATGCCACAAATGCTGTTCATTGATATTAATCCCGGAACATTCCTTTAATCATGCCTCTGGCTAATGTCCGTTCAATTCTGCCACAGTACTGTAATGTCTTTGAATTATCTTCAGTTGGGGGCTTTACTCAGTAAATAGTATTATGCAATTAGACTAAATTATTAAAATAATAAAAAATAAAAAAACTTTTTCCCCTTATAGTGTGACTAGGCAGAAGTGCCCACAGCTTCAGCAGTTTGTGGTTTTCTCCTCGGTCAGTTGTGGCCGTGGTAATGCTGGCCAAAGCAACTATGGCTTTGCCAACTCTGCAATGGAGCGTGTGTGTGAGCAGCGTCGCCATGACAACCTGCCAGGCCTGGCTGTGCAGTGGGGTGCCATTGGTGATGTGGGCGTTGTCTTGGAGACCATGGGTGGCAATGATGCAGTGATTGGCGGCACCTTGCCCCAGCGAATGACTTCCTGTTTGGAGGTTCTGGATAGGTTCCTGTGCCAACAGAGGCCTGTGATGTCCAGCTTTGTGCTGGCAGAGAGAGTGGTGGTCGCTAAAGGAGAAGGAAGTGGACAGAGGGACCTGGTGGAGGCCGTGGCTCACATTCTAGGTAATAGGGATGAAATGTCATTACTGTTTGTCTTCCAATTTGTCTATTTATTCTAAGACATATGGTTTAAATTGTGTAACTTATTTATACTGTAGACTTTATATCTAATTTTCCTGTAATAAGTGTATTAAATGTGGCACATTCTGAGAATTGTACAGCATTGATTGTCTAGCTGCTAACACACCCCAATTTCCCAAATGGGATCTCGGTTTTTCTGCCTCTCTATTTGTCTTTATATCAGTGCTATGTGATAAATGCATAAGTAAAACTCCAATCCATGCATGTTTGAGGCCAATTATAATGTATTTTTCATGCTTTCAAAGATGTCACCTCTTCTGCTCAGGTGTTCGTGATGTAAGCAGTCTGAATGCTGATGCCTCACTGGCTGATCTGGGTCTCGACTCACTGATGGGTGTGGAGGTCAGGCAGACACTGGAGAGGGATTACGATATTGTCATGGCAATGAGGGAAATCCGACAACTCACCATTAATAAGCTACGGGAGCTGTCCAGCCAATCAGGAGGGACAGAGGGTGAGTGTTTACGACTAGTGTGTCCACTAGGGTGATTATTCATACAGAATGTTTAAATTAATTTGACATGCAATGATATATTCTAGATTTGATTACTCTCTGGAATACTTGATTCTGGTCAGTCGTGTGTGTATGTAAGTAAGAAAATAGAAGAGAGATGATTCATCAGTCTAATAACGCTCCATCTTTCTTCTAGAATCAAGAGCTGCTCCTGCAAAGCGTTTTGGTGCTCAGGCTCTGCTGGAGTCAGATCTGAGTCGGATGCTGGTGAACCCAGATGGTCCCACGGTGACACCGCTGAATGATGTCCAGAGTGGTGAGAGGCCCTTGTTCCTCATCCACCCCATAGAGGGCTCCATCGCCGCCTTCCGCACTCTCACCGGCAAGCTTAACGTGCCGTGCTATGGCCTGCAGTGCACCAAAGGTACAAACACAAGCCCTGTGATCACGGATCACAATTGTGTAAAAGTACACAGAGAAATCGTGGATGTTTTTAAGTGCACAACAAACAAATTGTAATATTATTTTAATTGTATTGAATTTAATTTTATTTTATACAAAGTTTTTATTTAATTTAAATATTTAATTTTTCTAATTGAATGCCAGTAATTCAATTGAAACATCAGAAACTTTATACCATTTGCCATTTTGAGGTTCAACCCTGTAATATATTTTCTTCTTTTATGTGTTTTTATCTGTAGCTGCCCCATTGGACAGTATTCAGAGTCTTGCTGCATACTATGTGCAGTGCTTGATGCAGGTGCAGCCAGAGGGGCCGTATCGCATCGCTGGCTACTCGTTCGGTGCATGTGTGGCTTTTGAGATGTGCTCGCAGCTGCAGGCAGCCAAATGCCCTGTGGAATACCTCTTCCTGTTCGACGGCTCGCATTCTTACGTGGCGGCATATACACAGGTACAATAAAAGTTCTCAGAAAACACCAAAATAAACACAATGTCTTAAATTGCCACATAGTCACTATGTTTTTTTTTCTCTGTCTAACAGAGCTACAGAGCCAAACTGACCCCTGGCAAAGAGTCCGAGGCAGAGACAGAAGCTCTGTGTGCTTTTATCCAACAGTTCACAAGCATCGAGTACAACAAGGTACACAAGCTAAAATTGTGTACCTTATCACAGTCTGACATTGTGCTTCACACTTAAAGGAATGTTCAGTGTTAAATACAACTTAAGCTTCATCAACAGTCTCTATGGCATTTTGTGGCATACCACAAAAATAATTTTAACTCTTTTGTCCATTGTAAAAACAAGCATAAAATAGTTAATAGCAATGCACTTCCAATGAAAGGTATAGGACTGGGATAAACGACAATAAAAAAAATATAGCAACAAATGTTATTATATGTGTTAACATGAGACTAGTGTGATAGAATCACTTATTTATGTTGTCTGTGCAAAGTCATTTCCAATTCACTCCTGTCATGACCATATAAAAGCGGTAAACCCTGTAAAATGACAACTTAAGAAATTTTTGTATGGTAGAATAGAAAATGATATAATATATAAAAAGTGCTTTAACAAAAATACAATAATACTTGTTTTTACAAACTGAGGGATTTTTGTACATTTGAATTACATAAGTAAACATTCACAGACCCAATTTATATTAGGTATCTTTAACTGCTGTGTACTTAAGTATTAGCTACAATATACTTAATATGTACATACATACTGTTGCATTGTACTTACATTTAAAGTACCTGCATTTAATTACATCTGTAGTTATACTGCTAACCTTAACCCTAAACCTAACCCTAATCTAAACCTTACCCGTACCTGAACCTCAACCTCGGTAGCAGAAAATGTGAACCTTGTGAGAATTTTGCAGAACAACATGTAGATACACAATAAATACATTGTATGTATTTTACTGTTAGTGCATAGTATAATAATAATTATAGTAGTAATAATTATTATAATCAGTTATAATAATATAAAAATTAATTAAATGCTAAAGCTAATGCTACTTCCATACACTTCCTCTTTCACACAGCTGTTGGAGACATTATTGCCTCTGTCAGATTTGGAGGCTCGTGTGAACAAGGCTGTGGATCTCATCACATCCAGCCATAAGAACGTCAGTCGAGATTTGCTCCACTTTGCTGCTTCTACATTCTACTACAAACTCAAGGCTGCCGACCGTTACATTCCAACTTCCAAGTATCACGGCAATGTTACCCTGCTTCGAGCCAAGGCCAGCAGTGAATATGGCGATGGCTTAGGATCTGACTACAAGTTGCATGAGGTACGTTTACGGACCAAACGTGTTCTGTAACTCAAACTTCAAACAGATTCACAGACTTAGTTACTGAATAAAAAGCAAAGGTTGGACATATTCTGTATTGTGGTGGTCATTGAAATGTAAGTTAGGTCCAATCCTGGTCTGTTTACAGAAAACCTTTAAGGTTATCACATAGGGAATAACTTTTGAATTTGAGATGTGAGATTATGCTGAGAGGATGTGTTCTTTGTCCATTTGCTTCATTGAACTTTAATGGTGATCTGTGTATCTTGTTAGTGTTGAAACACTTTCTCATATTCCATTTTAATGTCCAGAGATAACTATAAGTAAACCATTTAGAGGTTGATTACCCCGAAATGTGTAAACGATTTCAACATATCTGATATTAACTTTGACTCAACAAATGGTGTGACTTTGGTAACAGGACTACCTGTTTCTGACCTATAGATGAAGTTACTGTTTACAAACAAACGCATCACTCCCGCCACTTACAGGTTCTTTTGGCAGCCCAGAAAAGAGCTGCATTCAATAGGCACTTCGTTCAAATTGAGCTGAAAATGCCCAAAAAAATTTGTTGAAACACCACATTTCCTACATATTATTGGAGACTTGGGGTGCTTTAAATTTCCCTCAGGATCGTTGGAGCAGGAAAATCTCAAGATTTGACATAAATCATGACATTTCACAGGTCACCCTCTTTATCGAGTCTGGTCTATTAGGCCCAATTGACCCGCAGCGGCTGTTGGTGGATTTGAACTTTACCCGAAGAAATCACACAAACTCTGATCGCAAATGGCTGTTTTGAATTTCCAGAGTGCAATTGCTGTGACCGATCTGAGGTCAAATATGATCTAATGATGATCTTATATAAACAAAACCCATGGAACATCCAACGGGAATAATAGGACCTCGTCTCCACCATCGCAGCACAGCTACTGTTTGTGAAAGGATAGGCGAATAAAAATAATGTCATACTGTTAAAATTCTGACTTTGCATTTATTTTTACAGCAGTAAAAAAAATTGTTAAATCGAAACGACTGTTAAGTGTGAAAATGGAATATGATGATAAATATTGTTATTGACCTGTATGTGGCTTCATAATTTAAGCTTTAAAGAGGCATATTGTATGTCTGATGGTAGTTTTCATTTTCATATGCCACATTTCTCTGGCTTTAGAAGTGTGTTAAACGTGAGGATGTGTATTCGTAGACCTGTTACATGTCCGACATAATCAAACTGGTCTACTGAATGAAGTTAAAACTTGTTTTTCTGATCATTCAGAAAGAACCTACATTTCGTTACTGTAAACCATGTATATCCCTTTATAATAAGTTTTTATTAACATCCACAAATATGAATGGATGTTTTATTTTAGCTTCGCTACACACAACGCATAATTTAAATTAATTTAAACCAACTGATCTCAGTTTAGAAGACTCTGGGCTGTCAGTAAAGGGTTAAACTTTCGATGTCATATAACAAAACAACATGGCGCTGACCACAGCAGAGATTCTCTTTGGGAGAAACGCCATCAAAACTACATCTGGTAAGAAACCCAATCAAGTTTACATTGACACCTGTTGAGTCGAAAGTTTCATCCGATATGCCATTTTTAAGATTTGAGTGATTTATCACGAAACTCCATGCTGCTAAACACAGTCTACACAAATGTGTAGTTTAGTGCATTTTTCCTTAGAAATTCCTATATTTACAGTGCATTATCACATTGAGAATCAGTGAGTTCATCCAAAAGCTGAATCATTTTACGTTTAGAGGCTTTATATGGAGTTAGAATGAAAATAAGATTCATTTCAAACTATTTTGAGACCAGTGCAGATAGACGGCACACTGGAGGTTAGGTCATTCAGTAAATGGGGAGCAAGGGAGCATCCTATAGCTTTCTTATGCAGCTACTGTAAGTGAATTCACTCCTAAAATCTGACCAAAAGTTGTTTCAGGCTGCTGATGATGTTTGGACAACTCAACATGTTTGGCACACATGGGACAATGTGTTTATAATGTATAATTTTATTTTAACACGGTTGGCAGTGATTGGATGATACTTGCCATTACGTTTCGGGTGCAATGTCTGTAACGTCACAAAATTAATAACCAACACTCCTGGAAACATAGTAAACAATTAAAAACATAATAAAATAATCAGACTTTCTGTAGCTTGGTATTTCAAATCTCACAACTTTAGTCCCGCTGTCCACATATGTTGCCATACATTTTTAGGAAAACTATTTGTTGTAGAATATTTATTTTTTGCATGTTTATTATGTGCTACTAGTTCAAATTTAAAAAAGGTATGGAAAATGCACACAGCAGTCACACTCCGGTCTCAGGGTTTTATGCCATATTCTTAACAATCGCATGTTGTCTTCTTCAGGTGTGTGATGGGAATGTGTCCGTTCATGTGATTGAGGGAGACCATCGAACGTTCCTGGAAGGAGAGGGTGTGGAATCCATCTCGGGCATCATCCATAGCTCACTGGCTGAGCCCAGAGTCAGCCCCAGAGAGGGCTGAACCTTCCCTGCAATATACCTTTTCTCTTTGCATCCTTCTATTTGTCTTACATGCTTTCACCTGATCAACAAGTTACCAAAACACTGTGTCCCAGCCTATAAAAGTGTGCATGTCTGTGATATTTTTGATATCTTTCTCATTCCCTAGACATCTTTTTCTTAGTTGTTTGTTTACCCACTACTTAAATTATGTTCTCTGCTGGGATTTTCTCTCTTTATTAGTTAAGATTTAATCAACAAGACGTTTCCTGTTCATTTTTGTCTATAAATGATCATGCATTACTGTGAAATCTAAAATGCCCTCACTGATTTTTATCATACAGATATACATTTGCATGTGAGCTTAAAGGGATAGTTCAGCAAAAATGTAAATTCTTCCACGATTTACTAACCCTCATGTCATTCCAAACCTGTATGATTTTCTTTTTTCTATAGAACACAAAAGGAGATGTTAGGCAGAACTGACAGCCTCACACAACATAAAATTTTATTGTTTGGAAAAAGATGTAGTGAAAGTGAAGGATGACTGAGGGTGTAAGTCCATAACATTCTGCCCAGTATCTCCTCTTCTGTTCCATTAAAGATTGTCATACAGGTTTGTAACAAAATGAGGGTGAGTAAATGATGACATAGTTTTCATTTTAAGGGTGAACTATCCCTTTAAGTGCCAATTCTTCTAAGTAGTGTCCAGATGTGGGGATCGGTCCTTCTTTTACTGATGCTGTCTAATTTTTAAGTCTACTAAAGGGTCTGTCGGCATCCATAGTGGCCAAACTGATGATGCAGACTGCAAGTGTGAAGGCATCACTGTATTAAAATTAATATAATGGTCAGTGAGAATCTAGTTATGCACATAGCTGAGATTACTGTTTACCGACTGTCGGCAGTACTATTGATAGCTCACATTTTTTGCTTATGTTTACTTGGTTTATGTAGCATTTTTTTTTTTTATTATTATTGTGAATGATATTTGCTGGTTCTCTTGATGTTGCTGCTGAATATCTAAAATTATGCTGCAATAATTGTGCAATTGGCGTGTATTTAAAAGGGAAAAATATGCACTAAAAGAACATTCCTGGGAAGAAAGTAATCATTAAGGGAGCTAGTAAATTGACATGTATGGATGGTTTGTTAGAAGTTAGTGGCTAATCATGGAGCATTGCTACTTAAATAGATGTAATGTCTTTCAAGGACCTCTTTTCTATTAATGTTGGTTCGTTTAGAAATTTTTGTTGTATCCAGGTCAACTTGAAACACAAGCTCAGTTAAGGGTGCAAACCCCATTACGTTTAATCCTGCATCTTGTCGTAGGAGTGAAATTCTGGACGTAAGAGCATTTTTTTTTTTTTTCAGTGACTTGATTACTGGCTTTCTCTTTCTGTCAAGAGAGAAGAAAGTCTTCTTTTAGCTAGCAAATCACTACACATTTCTGAGACTAATTCTAAAGTCAGTGACGAACTGTGTGATTTCTTCATTGTTGTGATTAGAGCAAAGCTAGATGGTTAATTTTTCTATTATTGTAATGATTTGTTTTTCTTTTGGTGTAATTTTTCAAGTATTTATTGTTCTAGTCCAAATAAAAAGCTATTACTAACATACACATGCAAAGTGTACAGTTTTGTTCCCCCCCCCCCCCCCAAAACATACTGAATGTTTTTGTCATGTTCTCAAGATGTGCCATTTAGGGTTGTAAAGATTTGTACCTAGTGATTTCTTGATCATGCAAAAAAGCCAAGCTGCACTTTTTGTGCTTGTTTATACCTAAATATAAATTCACATTAAATATACCAGTGTTCATTGACGTAATTAATCCAGTTTTAACCAAGGCTGTCAATAAAGATCATTTTATTTTTTCTTAAAAACAAAAGAGAATTCTGTAACAATGAACTATAACAGTAGTCTCATATGAATATTAAAAAAAAATGACAATGTTTAAAAAAACATCTCCTTTGAAGACCAGCGATTTCTGAGCAGCTGCCATATATTTTGTTCCTCTTCTGTCTTTAGGCTCAAAAACATTTACATAAAGAAATTCAAAATGATAAAAAAATCCAAGAGTTTGTTCCTTCAAGCAGTGTTAATTAAATACCTCTTTTCACTGAATGCAGTTTGCAGTTGTACTGAAGCAGTGAATAAAGGCACAGTGTGATTTGCATAAGCATGCATAGAGGTTCAGAGCACATGACCACCTGCTCATTGACCAATGGAAAGCGAGTTCATGCATTTATAATAACTAAATCAGTCATGCATCCATGGAGCAAAATATACAGAGAAATCTTTACTGAAGCCTCTTTTGAAATGGATTTGAAAATACAATGCAACAAGAAAGGATAAAGCTTTCAGATTGTCACTGGGTTGTTTGTAAGGATGGAGTGTTGGTCCATTCATTTAAGGCATGATACAGTGTTTTCCACCATTTTCATGATAACAGAGATCTCTAGATTGTTTTAAAGATCAGCCTCATCTTTTGAGTCACTGCTATCACCCAAACCTAAATCTTCAACATCATCTTCATCAGGATAATCGTCTTCTGCCAAACGCTGCTGTAACTCCTCAAGACCCAAAAAGCATTTCAGAAGAGCAGCTATTGCCTCTACATCACTGACAAAGAAATGGAAGCACAAGAAAAAAAAAAAAAAAACAGACACTATTACATATCTTTAATGACCCTATACACTTTTGGTAATTAAGCAGTTCTTAATAAAAAATACTTTTTGTAATTTTGCCTTTTTTTTCACTATTCAGTAGAGAAAGGTTGAGCAATACTAAAGATGTGTGGGCATAACTCCAAAAACTGAATAAGGTACAGAGGGTGGAATGAGGTCACTAAAGACCCAAGGTATGCATTAAAGGGTTAAAACAAATGTGACAACCAGGTCTGATAAAAATGTGGCAACTTACCCTGACCTGACATATGAAAAATAATAAAATACCCAAAAGCTTTTTATGTATAGATTTTACTGTTTTAGTAAAATTTAAATTATTACATGTTTTAAACTTTGATAATAAATAATAATGATGAAATAAATACAAACAAATGTTAGTGTATTTTTTAGAACGTCAACAAAATTGTCACTGAAGAGCATGCTTGAGATTAAATATGAGAAGTGATGTTGGAAAAAAAGAATGAA